>NW_024609978.1:0-10000 GCF_016920785.2 Ixodes scapularis
CGGACGGACGGACGGAGAGACGGACGGACGGAAGGAGAGACGGACGGACGGAGGGAGAGACGGACGGACGGACGGAGAGACGGACGGACGGATGGACGGACGGACGGAGAGACGGACGGACGGACGGAGAGACGGAGAGACGGACGGACGGACGGAGAGACGGACGGACGGACGGAGAGACGGACGGACGGACGGAGACGGACGGACGGAGGGAGAGACGGACGGACGGACGGACGGACGGATGGACGGACGGACGGAGAGAGGGACGGACGGACGGACGGAGAGACGGACGGACGGACGGAGAGACGGACGGACGGACGGAGAGACGGACGGACGGACGGAGAGACGGACAGAGAGACGGACGGACGGACGGAGAGACGGACGGACGGACGGACGGAGAGACGGACGGACGGACGGACGGTCGGAGAGAAGGACGGACGGACGGAGAGACGGACGGACGGATGGAGAGACGGACGGACGGAGAGACGGACGGACGGACGGACGGACGGACGGACGGACGGAGAGACGGACGTACGGACGGACGGAGAGACGGACGGACGGACGGAGAGACGGACGGACGGACGGAGAGACGGACGGACGGACGGAGAGACGGACGGACGGACGAAGAGACGGACGGACTAACGGAGAGACGGACGGACGGAGAGACGGACGGACGGAGAGACGGACGGACGGACGGAGAGACGGACGGACGGACGGAGAGACGGACGGACGGACAGACGGAGAGACGGACGGACGGACGGACGGAGAGACGGACGGACGGACGGACGGACGGAGAGACGGACGGACGGACGGACGGAGAGACGGACGGACGGACGGAGAGACGGACGGACGGACGGAGAGACGGACGGACGGAGAGACGGACGGACGGACGGAGAGACGGACGGACGGACGGACGGAGGGACGGACGGACGGACGGAGAGACGGACGGACGGACGGAGAGACGGACGGACGGACGGAGAGACGGACGGACGGACGGAGAGACGGACGGACGGACGGAGGGACGGTCGGAGAGACGGACGGACGGACGGAGAGACGGACGGACGGACGGAGAGACCGACGGACGGATGGACGGATGGACGGACGGACGGACGGGCGGACGGACGAGACGGACGGACGGACGGAGAGACGGACGGGCGAACGGAGAGACGGACGGACGGACGGAGAGACGGACGGACGGACGGAGAGACGGACGGACGGATGGAGAGACGGACGGACTGACGGAGAGACGGACGGAGAGACGGACGGACGGACGGAGAGACGGACGGACGGACGGAGAGACGGACGGACGGACGGAGAGACGGACGGACGGACGGACGGAGAGACGGACGGACGGACGGAGAGACGGACGGACGGACGGACGGATAGACGGACGGACGGACGGAGAGACGGACGGACGGAGAGACGGGCGGACGGACGGAGAGACGGACGGACGGAGAGACGGACAGACGGACGGAAGGAGAGACGGACGGACGGAGAGACGGACGGATGGACGGAGAGACGGACGGACGGAGAGACGGACGGACGGACGGAGAGACGGACGGACGGACGGACGGAGAGACGGACGGACGGACGGAGAGACGGACGGGTGGACGGAGAGACGGAGAGACGGACGGAGAGACGGACGGAGAGACGGAGAGACGGACGGAGAGACGGAGAGACGGACGGAGAGACGGACGGACGGAAAGACGGACGGACGGACGGACGGAGAGACGGACGGACGGACGGGCGGAGAGACGGACGGACGGACGGAGAGACGGACGGACGGACGGAGAGACGGACGGACGGACGGAGAGACGGACGGAGAGACGTACGGAGAGACGGACGGAGAGACGGACGGAGAGACGGAGAGACGGACGGAGAGAAGGACGGAGAGACGGACGGAGAGACGGAGAAACGGACGGAGAGACGGACGGAGAGACGGACGGACGGGGAGACGGACGGACGGACGGAGAGACGGACGGACGGACGGACGGAGAGACGGACGGACGGACGGACGGAGAGACGGACGGACGGACGGAGAGACGGACGGACGGACGGAAAGACGGACGAACGGACGGAGAGACGGACGGACGGACGTAGAGACGGACGGACGGACGGAGAGACGGACGGACGGACGGAGAGACGGACGGACGGACGGAGAGACGGACGAACGGACGGAGAGACGGACGGACGGATGGACGGACGGACGGAGAGACGGACGGACGGACGGACGGAGAGACGGACGGACGGACGGAGAGACGGACGGACGGACGGAGAGACGGACGGACGGACGGAGAGACGGACGGACGAACGGAGATACGGACGGACGGACGGAGAGACGGACGGAGAGACGGACGGACGGACGGACGGAGATACGGACGGACGGACGGAGAGACGGACGGACGGACGGAGAGACGGACGGACGGACGGAGAGACGGACGGACGGACGGAGAGACGGACGGACGGACGGAGAGACGGACGGACGGACGGAGAGACGGACGGACGGACGGAGAGACGGACGGACGGATGGACGGACGGACGGAGAGACGGACGGACGGACGGACGGAGAGACGGACGGACGGACGGAGAGACGGACGGACGGACGGAGAGACGGACGGACGGACGGAGAGACGGACGGACGGATGGACGGACGGACGGAGAGACGGACGGACGGATGGACGGACGGACGGAGAGACGGACGGACGGACGGAGAGATGGAGAGACGGACGGACGGACGGAGAGCCGGACGGACGGACGGAGGGAGAGACGGACGAACGGACGCACGGACGGATGGACGGACGGACGGAGAGAGGGACGGACGGACGGACGGAGAGACGGACGGACGGACGGAGAGACGGACGGACGGACGGAGAGACGGACGGACGGACGGAGAGACGGACGGAGAGACGGACGGACGGACGGAGAGACGGACGGACGGACGGACGGAGAGACGGACGGACGGACGGAGAGACGGACGGACGGACGGACGGAGAGACGGACGGACGGACGGAGAGACGGACGGACGGACGGAGAGACGGACGGACGGAGAGACGGACGGACGGACGGAGAGACGGACGGACGGACGGAGGGACGGTCGGAGAGACGGACGGACGGACGGAGAGACGGACGGACGGACGGAGAGACCGACGGACGGATGGACGGATGGACGGACGGACGGACGGGCGGACGGACGAGACGGACGGACGGACGGAGAGACGGACGGGCGAACGGAGAGACGGACGGACGGACGGAGAGACGGACGGACGGACGGAGAGACGGACGGACGGATGGAGAGACGGACGGACTGACGGAGAGACGGACGGAGAGACGGACGGACGGACGGAGAGACGGACGGACGGACGGAGAGACGGACGGACGGAGGGAGAGACGGACGGACGGACGGAGAGACGGACGGACGGATGGACGAACGGACGGAGAGACGGACGGACGGACGGAGAGACGGACGGACGGACGGAGAGACGGACGGACGGACGGAGAGACGGACGGACGGAAGGAGAGACGGACGGACGGAGGGAGAGACGGACGGACGGACGGAGAGACGGACGGACGGATGGACGGACGGACGGAGAGACGGACGGACGGACGGAGAGACGGAGAGACGGACGGACGGACGGAGAGACGGACGGACGGACGGAGAGACGGACGGACGGACGGAGACGGACGGACGGAGGGAGAGACGGACGGACGGACGGACGGACGGATGGACGGACGGACGGAGAGAGGGACGGACGGACGGACGGAGAGACGGACGGACGGACGGAGAGACGGACGGACGGACGGAGAGACGGACGGACGGACGGAGAGACGGACGGACGGACGGAGAGACGGACGGACGGACGAAGAGACGGACGGACTAACGGAGAGACGGACGGACGGAGAGACGGACGGACGGAGAGACGGACGGACGGACGGAGAGACGGACGGACGGACGGAGAGACGGACGGACGGACAGACGGAGAGACGGACGGACGGACGGACGGAGAGACGGACGGACGGACGGACGGACGGAGAGACGGACGGACGGACGGACGGAGAGACGGACGGACGGACGGAGAGACGGACGGACGGACGGAGAGACGGACGGACGGAGAGACGGACGGACGGACGGAGAGACGGACGGACGGACGGACGGAGGGACGGACGGACGGACGGAGAGACGGACGGACGGACGGAGAGACGGACGGACGGACGGAGAGACGGACGGACGGACGGAGAGACGGACGGACGGACGGAGGGACGGTCGGAGAGACGGACGGACGGACGGAGAGACGGACGGACGGACGGAGAGACCGACGGACGGATGGACGGATGGACGGACGGACGGACGGGCGGACGGACGAGACGGACGGACGGACGGAGAGACGGACGGGCGAACGGAGAGACGGACGGACGGACGGAGAGACGGACGGACGGACGGAGAGACGGACGGACGGATGGAGAGACGGACGGACTGACGGAGAGACGGACGGAGAGACGGACGGACGGACGGAGAGACGGACGGACGGACGGAGAGACGGACGGACGGACGGAGAGACGGACGGACGGACGGACGGAGAGACGGACGGACGGACGGAGAGACGGACGGACGGACGGACGGATAGACGGACGGACGGACGGAGAGACGGACGGACGGAGAGACGGGCGGACGGACGGAGAGACGGACGGACGGAGAGACGGACAGACGGACGGAAGGAGAGACGGACGGACGGAGAGACGGACGGATGGACGGAGAGACGGACGGACGGAGAGACGGACGGACGGACGGAGAGACGGACGGACGGACGGACGGAGAGACGGACGGACGGACGGAGAGACGGACGGGTGGACGGAGAGACGGAGAGACGGACGGAGAGACGGACGGAGAGACGGAGAGACGGACGGAGAGACGGAGAGACGGACGGAGAGACGGACGGACGGAAAGACGGACGGACGGACGGACGGAGAGACGGACGGACGGACGGGCGGAGAGACGGACGGACGGACGGAGAGACGGACGGACGGACGGAGAGACGGACGGACGGACGGAGAGACGGACGGAGAGACGTACGGAGAGACGGACGGAGAGACGGACGGAGAGACGGAGAGACGGACGGAGAGAAGGACGGAGAGACGGACGGAGAGACGGAGAAACGGACGGAGAGACGGACGGAGAGACGGACGGACGGGGAGACGGACGGACGGACGGAGAGACGGACGGACGGACGGACGGAGAGACGGACGGACGGACGGACGGAGAGACGGACGGACGGACGGAGAGACGGACGGACGGACGGAAAGACGGACGAACGGACGGAGAGACGGACGGACGGACGTAGAGACGGACGGACGGACGGAGAGACGGACGGACGGACGGAGAGACGGACGGACGGACGGAGAGACGGACGAACGGACGGAGAGACGGACGGACGGATGGACGGACGGACGGAGAGACGGACGGACGGACGGACGGAGAGACGGACGGACGGACGGAGAGACGGACGGACGGACGGAGAGACGGACGGACGGACGGAGAGACGGACGGACGAACGGAGATACGGACGGACGGACGGAGAGACGGACGGAGAGACGGACGGACGGACGGACGGAGATACGGACGGACGGACGGAGAGACGGACGGACGGACGGAGAGACGGACGGACGGACGGAGAGACGGACGGACGGACGGAGAGACGGACGGACGGACGGAGAGACGGACGGACGGACGGAGAGACGGACGGACGGACGGAGAGACGGACGGACGGATGGACGGACGGACGGAGAGACGGACGGACGGACGGACGGAGAGACGGACGGACGGACGGAGAGACGGACGGACGGACGGAGAGACGGACGGACGGACGGAGAGACGGACGGACGGATGGACGGACGGACGGAGAGACGGACGGACGGATGGACGGACGGACGGAGAGACGGACGGACGGACGGAGAGATGGAGAGACGGACGGACGGACGGAGAGCCGGACGGACGGACGGAGGGAGAGACGGACGAACGGACGCACGGACGGATGGACGGACGGACGGAGAGAGGGACGGACGGACGGACGGAGAGACGGACGGACGGACGGAGAGACGGACGGACGGACGGAGAGACGGACGGACGGACGGAGAGACGGACGGAGAGACGGACGGACGGACGGAGAGACGGACGGACGGACGGACGGAGAGACGGACGGACGGACGGTCGGAGAGAAGGACGGACGGACGGAGAGACGGACGGACGGATGGAGAGACGGACGGACGGACAGAGAGACGGACGGACGGACGGAGAGACGGACGGACGGACGGAGAGACGGACGGACGGACGGAGAGACGGACGGACGGACGGAGAGACGGACGGACTAACGGAGAGACGGACGGACGGAGAGACGGACGGACGGAGAGACGGACGGACG
This sequence comes from Ixodes scapularis, assembly GCF_016920785.2. NCBI lineage: Eukaryota > Metazoa > Arthropoda > Arachnida > Ixodida > Ixodidae > Ixodes > Ixodes scapularis. The sequence continues at coordinate 6,414 of NW_024609978.1, forward strand.
GACGGAGAGACGGACGGACGGACGGAGAGACGGACGGACGGACAGACGGAGAGACGGACGGACGGACGGACGGAGAGACGGACGGACGGACGGAGAGACGGACGGACGGACGGAGAGACGGACGGGCGGACGGAGATACGGACGGACGGACGGAGAGACGGACGGAGAGACGGACGGACGGACGGACGGAGATACGGACGGACGGACGGAGAGACGGACGGACGGACGGAGAGACGGACGGACGGACGGAGAGACGGACGGACGGACGGAGAGACGGACGGACGGACGGAGAGACGGACGAACGGACGGAGAGACGGACGGACGGATGGACGGACGGACGGAGAGACGGACGGACGGACGGACGGAGAGACGGACGGACGGACGGAGAGACGGACGGACGGACGGAGAGACGGACGGACGGAGGGAGAGACGGACGGACGGACGGAGAGACGGACGGACGGATGGACGGACGGACGGAGAGACGGACGGACGGACGGAGAGACGGAGAGACGGACGGACGGACGGAGAAACGGACGGACGGACGGAGAGACGGACGGACGGACGGAGAGACGGACGGACGGACGGAGACGGACGGACGGAGGGAGAGACGGACGGACGGACGGACGGACGGATGGACGGACGGACGGAGAGAGGGACGGACGGACGGACGGAGAGACGGACGGACGGACGGAGAGACGGACGGACGGACGGAGAGACGGACGGACGGACGGAGAGACGGACGGAGAGACGGACGGACGGACGGAGAGACGGACGGACGGACGGACGGAGAGACGGACGGACGGACGGAGAGACGGACGGACGGACGGAGATACGGACGGACGGACGGAGAGACGGACGGAGAGACGGACGGAGATACAGACGGACGGACGGAGAGACGGACGGACGGACGGAGAAACGGACGGACGGACGGAGAGACGGACGGACGGACGGACGGAGAGACGGACGGACGGACGGAGAGACGGACGGACGTACGGAGAGACGGACGGACGGACGGAGAGACGGACGGACGGACGGAGAGACGGACGTACGGACGGACGGAGAGACGGACGGACGGACGGAGAGACGGACGGACGTACGGAGAGACGGACGGACGGACGGAGAGACGGACGGACGGACGGAGAGGCGGACGGACGGACGGAGGGACGGACGGACGGAGAGACGGACGGACGGACGGAGAGACGGACGGACTAACGGAGAGACGGACGGACGGAGAGACGGACGGACGGAGAGACGGACGGACGGACGGAGAGACGGACGGACGGACGGAGAGACGGACGGACGGACAGACGGAGAGACGGACGGACGGACGGATGGAGAGACGGACGGACGGAGAGACGGACGGACGGAGAGACGGACGGACGGACGGACGGAGAGACGGACGGACGGACGGAGAGACGGACGGACGGACGGACGGAGAGACGGACGGACGGACGGAGAGACGGACGGACGGAGAGACGGACGGACGGACGGACAGAGAGACGGACGTACGGACGGACGGAGAGACGGACGGACGGACGGAGAGACGGACGGACGGACGGAGAGACGGACGGACGGACGGAGAGACGGACGGACTAACGGAGAGACGGACGGACGGAGAGACGGACGGACGGAGAGACGGACGGACGGACGGAGAGACGGACGGACGGACAGACGGAGAGACGGACGGACGGACGGACGGAGAGACGGACGGACGGACGTACGGACGGAGAGACGGACGGACGGACGGACGGAGAGACGGACGGACGGACGGAGAGACGGAGGGACGGAGAGACGGACGGACGGACGGAGAGACGGACGGACGGACGGACGGAGAGACGGACGGACGGACGGAGAGACGGACGGACGGACGGAGAGACGGACGGACGGACGGAGAGATGGACGGACGGACGGAGAGACGGACGGACGGACGGAGGGACGGTCGGAGAGACGGACGGACGGACGGAGAGACGGACGGACGGACGGAGAGACCGACGGACGGATGGACGGATGGACGGACGGACGGACGGGCGGACGGACGAGACGGACGGACGGACGGAGAGACGGACGGGCGAACGGAGAGACGGACGGACGGACGGAGAGACGGACGGATGGACGGAGAGACGGACGGACGGATGGAGAGACGGACGGACTGACGGAGAGACGGACGGAGAGACGGACGGACGGACGGAGAGACGGACGGACGGACGGAGAGACGGACGGACGGACGGAGAGACGGACGGACGGATGGACGGATGGACGGACGGAGAGACGGACGGACGGACGAAGAGACGGACGGACGGACGGAGAGACGGACGGACGGACGGAGAGACGGACGGACGTAGAGACGGACGGACGGACGGAGAGACGGACGGACGGACGGAGAGACGGACGGACAGGCGGACGGACGGACGGAGAGACGGACGGACGGACTGAGAGACGGACGGACGTACGGAGAGACGGACGGACGGAGAGACGGACGGACGGACGGAGAGACGGACGGACGGACGGAGAGACGGATGGCCGGACGGAGAGACGGACGGAGAGACGGACGGACGGACGGAGAGACGGACGGACGGACGGAGAGACGGACGGACGGACGGAGAGACGGACGGACGGACGGAGAGACGGACGGACGGATGGAGAGACGGACGGACTGACGGAGAGACGGACGGAGAGACGGACGGACGGACGGAGAGACGGACGGACGGACGGAGAGACGGACGGACGGAGGGAGAGACGGACGGACGGACGGAGAGACGGACGGACGGATGGACGAACGGACGGAGAGACGGACGGACGGACGGAGAGACGGACGGACGGACGGAGAGACGGACGGACGGACGGAGAGACGGACGGACGGAAGGAGAGACGGACGGACGGAGGGAGAGACGGACGGACGGACGGAGAGACGGACGGACGGATGGACGGACGGACGGAGAGACGGACGGACGGACGGAGAGACGGAGAGACGGACGGACGGACGGAGAGACGGACGGACGGACGGAGAGACGGACGGACGGACGGAGAGACGGACGGACGGACGGAGACGGACGGACGGACGGAGAGACGGACGGACGGACGGACGGACGGATGGACGGACGGACGGAGAGAGGGACGGACGGACGGACGGAGAGACGGACGGATGGACGGAGAGACGGACGGACGGACGGAGAGACGGACGGACGGACGGAGAGACGGACGGAGAGACGGACGGACGGACGGAGAGACGGACGGACGGACGGACGGAGAGACGGACGGACGGACGGACGGTCGGAGAGAAGGACGGACGGACGGAGAGACGGACGGACGGAGAGACGGACGGACGGACGGACGGACGGACGGAGAGATGGACGTACGGACGGACGGAGAGACGGACGGACGGACGGAGAGACGGACGGACGGACGGAGAGACGGACGGACGGACGGAGAGACGGACGGACGGACGAAGAGACGGACGGACTAACGGAGAGACGGACGGACGGAGAGACGGACGGACGGAGAGACGGACGGACGGACGGAGAGACGGACGGACGGACGGAGAGACGGACGGACGGACAGACGGAGAGACGGACGGACGGACGGACGGA
>NW_024609978.1:12500-40000 GCF_016920785.2 Ixodes scapularis
CGGACGGATGGACGGACGGACGGAGAGAGGGACGGACGGACGGACGGAGAGACGGACGGACGGACGGAGAGACGGACGGACGGACGGAGAGACGGACGGAGAGACGGACGGACGGACGGAGAGACGGACGGACGGACGGACGGAGAGACGGACGGACGGACGGAGAGACGGACGGACGGATGGAGAGACGGACGGACGGACGGAGAGACGGAGAGACGGACGGACGGACGGAGAGACGGACGGACGGACGGAGAGACGGACGGACGGACGGACGGACGGATGGACGGACGGACGGAGAGACGGACGGACGGACGGAGAGACGGAGAGACGGACGGACGGACGGAGAGACGGACGGACGGAGGGAGAGACGGACGGACGGACGGACGGACGGATGGACGGACGGACGGAGAGACGGACGGACCGACGGACGGAGAGACGGACGGACGGACGGAGAGACGGACGGACGGACGGAGAGACGGACGGACGGACGGAGAGACGGACGGACGGACGGAGAGACGGACGGACGGACGGACGGAGAGACGGACGGACGCCCGGACGGTCGGAGAGACGGACGGACGGACGGACGGAGAGACGGACGGACGGACGGAGAGACGGACGGACGGACGGACGGACGTACGGAGAGACGGACGGACGGAGAGACGGACGGACGGACGGAGAGACGGACGGACGGACGGAGAGACGGATGGCCGGACGGAGAGACGGACGGAGAGACGGACGGACGGACGGAGAGACGGACGGACGGACGGAGAGACGGACGGACGGACGGAGAGACGGACGGCCGGACGGAGAGACGGACGGACGGACGGACGGAGAGACGGACGGACGGAGAGACGGACGGACGGACGGAGATACGGACGGACGGACGGAGAGACGGACGGAGAGACGGACGGACGGACGGACGGAGAGACGGACGGACGGACGGAGAGACGGACGGACGGACGGAGAGACGGACGGACGGACGGAGAGACGGACGGACGGACGGAGATACGGACGGACGGACGGAGAGACGGACGGAGAGACGGACGGAGATACGGACGGACGGACGGAGAGACGGACGGACGGACGGAGAAACGGACGGACGGACGGAGAGACGGACGGACGGAGAGACGGACGGACGGACGGACGGAGAGACGGACGGACGGACGGAGAGACGGACGGACGGACGGACGGACGGAGAGACGGACGGACGGACGGAGAGACGGACGGACGTACGGAGAGACGGACGGACGGACGGAGAGACGGACGGACGGACGGAGAGACGGACGTACGGACGGACGGAGAGACGGACGGACGGACGGAGAGACGGACGGACGGACGGAGAGACGGACGGACGTACGGAGAGACGGACGGACGGACGGAGAGACGGACGGACGGACGGAGAGACGGACGGACGGACGGAGGGACGGACGGACGGAGAGACGGACGGACGGACGGAGAGACGGACGGACTAACGGAGAGACGGACGGACGGAGAGACGGACGGACGGAGAGACGGACGGACGGAGGAGAGACGGACGGACGGACGGAGAGACGGACGGACGGACAGACGGAGAGACGGACGGACGGACGGACGGAGAGACGGACGGACGGACGGAGAGACGGACGGACGGACGGAGAGACGGACGGACGGACAGACGGAGAGACGGACGGACGGACGGACGGAGAGACGGACGGACGGAGAGACGGACGGACGGACGGAGAGACGGACGGACGGACGGACGGAGAGACGGACGGATGGACGGAGAGACGGACGGACGGACGGACGGAGAGACGGACGGACGGACGGAGAGACGGACGAACGGAGAGACGGACGGACGGACGGACGGACGGACGGAGAGACGGACGTACGGACGGACGGAGAGACGGACGGACGGACGGAGAGACGGACGGACGGACGGAGAGACGGACGGACGGACGGAGAGACGGACGGACGGACGGAGAGACGGACGGACTAACGGAGAGACGGACGGACGGAGAGACGGACGGACGGAGAGACGGACGGACGGACGGAGAGACGGACGGACGGACGGAGAGACGGACGGACGGACAGACGGAGAGACGGACGGACGGACGGACGGAGAGACGGACGGACGGACGGACGGACGGAGAGACGGACGGACGGACGGACGGAGAGACGGACGGACGGACGGAGAGACGGACGGACGGACGGAGAGACGGACGGACGGAGAGACGGACGGACGGACGGAGAGACGGACGGACGGACGGACGGAGAGACGGACGGACGGACGGAGAGACGGACGGACGGACGGAGAGACGGACGGACGGAGAGACGGACGGACGGACGGAGAGACGGACGGACGGACGGAGGGACGGTCGGAGAGACGGACGGACGGACGGAGAGACGGACGGACGGACGGAGAGACCGACGGACGGATGGACGGATGGACGGACGGACGGACGGGCGGACGGACGAGACGGACGGACGGACGGAGAGACGGACGGGCGAACGGAGAGACGGACGGACGGACGGAGAGACGGACGGACGGACGGAGAGACGGACGGACGGATGGAGAGACGGACGGACTGACGGAGAGACGGACGGAGAGACGGACGGACGGACGGAGAGACGGACGGACGGACGGAGAGACGGACGGACGGAGGGAGAGACGGACGGACGGACGGAGAGACGGACGGACGGATGGACGAACGGACGGAGAGACGGACGGACGGACGGAGAGACGGACGGACGGACGGAGAGACGGACGGACGGACGGAGAGACGGACGGACGGAAGGAGAGACGGACGGACGGAGGGAGAGACGGACGGACGGACGGAGAGACGGACGGACGGATGGACGGACGGACGGAGAGACGGACGGACGGACGGAGAGACGGAGAGACGGACGGACGGACGGAGAGACGGACGGACGGACGGAGAGACGGACGGACGGACGGAGAGACGGACGGACGGACGGAGACGGACGGACGGAGGGAGAGACGGACGGACGGACGGACGGACGGATGGACGGACGGACGGAGAGAGGGACGGACGGACGGACGGAGAGACGGACGGACGGACGGAGAGACGGACGGACGGACGGAGAGACGGACGGACGGACGGAGAGACGGACAGAGAGACGGACGGACGGACGGAGAGACGGACGGACGGACGGACGGAGAGACGGACGGACGGACGGACGGTCGGAGAGAAGGACGGACGGACGGAGAGACGGACGGACGGATGGAGAGACGGACGGACGGAGAGACGGACGGACGGACGGACGGACGGACGGAGAGACGGACGTACGGACGGACGGAGAGACGGACGGACGGACGGAGAGACGGACGGACGGACGGAGAGACGGACGGACGGACGGAGAGACGGACGGACGGACGAAGAGACGGACGGACTAACGGAGAGACGGACGGACGGAGAGACGGACGGACGGAGAGACGGACGGACGGACGGAGAGACGGACGGACGGACGGAGAGACGGACGGACGGACAGACGGAGAGACGGACGGACGGACGGACGGAGAGACGGACGGACGGACGGACGGACGGAGAGACGGACGGACGGACGGACGGAGAGACGGACGGACGGACGGAGAGACGGACGGACGGACGGAGAGACGGACGGACGGAGAGACGGACGGACGGACGGAGAGACGGACGGACGGACGGACGGAGGGACGGACGGACGGACGGAGAGACGGACGGACGGACGGAGAGACGGACGGACGGACGGAGAGACGGACGGACGGACGGAGAGACGGACGGACGGACGGAGGGACGGTCGGAGAGACGGACGGACGGACGGAGAGACGGACGGACGGACGGAGAGACCGACGGACGGATGGACGGATGGACGGACGGACGGACGGGCGGACGGACGAGACGGACGGACGGACGGAGAGACGGACGGGCGAACGGAGAGACGGACGGACGGACGGAGAGACGGACGGACGGACGGAGAGACGGACGGACGGATGGAGAGACGGACGGACTGACGGAGAGACGGACGGAGAGACGGACGGACGGACGGAGAGACGGACGGACGGACGGAGAGACGGACGGACGGAGGGAGAGACGGACGGACGGACGGAGAGACGGACGGACGGATGGACGAACGGACGGAGAGACGGACGGACGGACGGAGAGACGGACGGACGGACGGAAAGACGGACGGACGGACGGAGAGACGGACGGACGGACGGAGAGACGGACGGACGGAGGGAGAGACGGACGGACGGACGGAGAGACGGACGGACGGATGGACGGACGGACGGAGAGACAGACGGACGGACGGAGAGACGGAGAGACGGACGGACGGACGGAGAGACGGACGGACGGACGGAGAGACGGACGGACGGACGGAGAGACGGACGGACGGACGGAGACGGACGGACGGAGGGAGAGACGGACGGACGGACGGACGGACGGATGGACGGACGGACGGAGAGAGGGACGGACGGACGGACGGAGAGACGGACGGACGGACGGAGAGACGGACGGACGGACGGAGAGACGGACGGAGAGACGGACGGACGGACGGAGAGACGGACGGACGGACGGACGGAGAGACGGACGGACGGACGGACGGTCGGAGAGAAGGACGGACGGACGGAGAGACGGACGGACGGATGGAGAGACGGACGGACGGACGGAGAGACGGACGGACGGACGGAGAGACGGACGGACGGACGGAGAGACGGACGGACGGACGGAGAGACGGACGAACGGACGGAGAGACGGACGGACGGATGGACGGACGGACGGAGAGACGGACGGACGGACGGACGGAGAGACGGACGGACGGACGGAGAGACGGACGGACGGACGGACGGAATGACGGACGGACGGACGGAGAGACGGACGGACGGAGAGACGGGCGGACGGACGGAGAGACGGACGGACGGAGAGACGGACAGACGGACGGAAGGAGAGACGGACGGACGGAGAGACGGACGGATGGACGGAGAGACGGACGGACGGAGAGACGGACGGACGGACGGAGAGACGGACGGACGGACGGACGGAGAGACGGACGGACGGACGGAGAGACGGACGGGTGGACGGAGAGACGGAGAGACGGACGGAGAGACGGACGGAGAGACGGAGAGACGGACGGAGAGACGGAGAGACGGACGGAGAGACGGACGGACGGAAAGACGGACGGACGGACGGACGGAGAGACGGACGGACGGACGGGCGGAGAGACGGACGGACGGACGGAGAGACGGACGGACGGACGGAGAGACAGACGGACGGACGGAGAGACGGACGGAGAGACGTACGGAGAGACGGACGGAGAGACGGACGGAGAGACGGAGAGACGGACGGAGAGAAGGACGGAGAGACGGACGGAGAGACGGAGAAACGGACGGAGAGACGGACGGAGAGACGGACGGACGGGGAGACGGACGGACGGACGGAGAGACGGACGGACGGACGGACGGAGAGACGGACGGACGGACGGACGGAGAGACGGACGGACGGACGGAGAGACGGACGGACGGACGGAAAGACGGACGAACGGACGGAGAGACGGACGGACGGACGTAGAGACGGACGGACGGACGGAGAGACGGACGGACGGACGGAGAGACGGACGGACGGACGGAGAGACGGACGAACGGACGGAGAGACGGACGGACGGATGGACGGACGGACGGAGAGACGGACGGACGGACGGACGGAGAGACGGACGGACGGACGGAGAGACGGACGGACGGACGGAGAGACGGACGGACGGACGGAGAGACGGACGGACGGACGGAGATACGGACGGACGGACGGAGAGACGGACGGAGAGACGGACGGACGGACGGACGGAGATACGGACGGACGGACGGAGAGACGGACGGACGGACGGAGAGACGGACGGACGGACGGAGAGACGGACGGACGGACGGAGAGACGGACGGACGGACGGAGAGACGGACGGACGGACGGAGAGACGGACGGACGGACGGAGAGACGGACGGACGGATGGACGGACGGACGGAGAGACGGACGGACGGACGGACGGAGAGACGGACGGACGGACGGAGAGACGGACGGACGGACGGAGAGACGGACGGACGGACGGAGAGACGGACGGACGGAGGGAGAGACGGACGGACGGACGGAGAGACGGACGGACGGATGGACGGACGGACGGAGAGACGGACGGACGGACGGAGAGATGGAGAGACGGACGGACGGACGGAGAGCCGGACGGACGGACGGAGGGAGAGACGGACGAACGGACGCACGGACGGATGGACGGACGGACGGAGAGAGGGACGGACGGACGGACGGAGAGACGGACGGACGGACGGAGAGACGGACGGACGGACGGAGAGACGGACGGACGGACGGAGAGACGGACGGAGAGACGGACGGACGGACGGAGAGACGGACGGACGGACGGACGGAGAGACGGACGGACGGACGGTCGGAGAGAAGGACGGACGGACGGAGAGACGGACGGACGGATGGAGAGACGGACGGACGGACAGAGAGACGGACGGACGGACGGAGAGACGGACGGACGGACGGAGAGACGGACGGACGGACGGAGAGACGGAGGACGGACGGAGAGACGGACGGACTAACGGAGAGACGGACGGACGGAGAGACGGACGGACGGAGAGACGGACGGACGGACGGAGAGACGGACGGACGGACGGAGAGACGGACGGACGGACAGACGGAGAGACGGACGGACGGACGGACGGAGAGACGGACGGACGGACGGAGAGACGGACGGACGGACGGAGAGACGGACGGGCGGACGGAGATACGGACGGACGGACGGAGAGACGGACGGAGAGACGGACGGACGGACGGACGGAGATACGGACGGACGGACGGAGAGACGGACGGACGGACGGAGAGACGGACGGACGGACGGAGAGACGGACGGACGGACGGAGAGACGGACGGACGGACGGAGAGACGGACGAACGGACGGAGAGACGGACGGACGGATGGACGGACGGACGGAGAGACGGACGGACGGACGGACGGAGAGACGGACGGACGGACGGAGAGACGGACGGACGGACGGAGAGACGGACGGACGGAGGGAGAGACGGACGGACGGACGGAGAGACGGACGGACGGATGGACGGACGGACGGAGAGACGGACGGACGGACGGAGAGACGGAGAGACGGACGGACGGACGGAGAAACGGACGGACGGACGGAGAGACGGACGGACGGACGGAGAGACGGACGGACGGACGGAGACGGACGGACGGAGGGAGAGACGGACGGACGGACGGACGGACGGATGGACGGACGGACGGAGAGAGGGACGGACGGACGGACGGAGAGACGGACGGACGGACGGAGAGACGGACGGACGGACGGAGAGACGGACGGAGAGACGGACGGACGGACGGAGAGACGGACGGACGGACGGACGGAGAGACGGACGGACGGACGGACGGTCGGAGAGAAGGACGGACGGACGGAGAGACGGACGGACGGATGGAGAGACGGACGGACGGACGGAGAGACGGACGGACGGACGGAGAGACGGACGGACGGACGGAGAGACGGACGGACGGACGGAGAGACGGACGGACGGATGGAGAGACGGAGAGACGGACGGACGGATGGACGGACGGACGGAGAGACGGACGGACGGACGGACGGAGAGACGGACGGACGGACGGACGGATAGACGGACGGACGGACGGAGAGACGGGCGGACGGATGGAGAGACGGACGGACGGAGAGACGGACGGACGGACGGAAGGAGAGACGGACGGACGGAGAGACGGACGGATGGACGGAGAGACGGACGGACGGAGAGACGGACGGACGGACGGAGAGACGGACGGACGGACGGACGGAGAGACGGACGGACGGACGGAGAGACGGACGGGCGGACGGAGAGACGGAGAGACGGACGGAGAGACGGACGGAGAGACGGAGAGACGGACGGAGAGACGGAGAGACGGACGGAGAGACGGACGGACGGAAAGACGGACGGACGGACGGACGGAGAGACGGACGGACGGACGGGCGGAGAGACGGACGGACGGAGGGAGAGACGGACGGACGGACGGAGAGACGGACGGACGGACGGAGAGACGGACGGAGAGACGTACGGAGAGACGGACGGAGAGACGGACGGAGAGACGGAGAGACGGACGGAGAGAAGGACGGAGAGACGGAGAGACGGACGGAGAGACGGAGAAACGGACGGAGAGACGGACGGAGAGACGGACGGACGGAGAGACGGACGGACGGACGGAGAGACGGACGGACGGACGGACGGAGAGACGGACGGACGGACGGACGGAGAGACGGACGGACGGACGGAGAGACGGACGGACGGACGGAAAGACGGACGAACGGACGGAGAGACGGACGGACGGACGGAGAGACGGACGGACGGACGTAGAGACGGACGGACGGACGGAGAGACGGACGGACGGACGGAGAGACGGACGGACGGACGGAGAGACGGACGGACGGACGGAGAGACGGACGGACGGAGAGACGGACGGAGAGACGGACGGACAGAGAGACGGACGGACGGAGAGACGGACGGACTAACGGAGAGACGGACGGACGGAGAGACGGACGGACGGACGGAGAGACGGACGGACGGACGGAGAGACGGACGGACGGACAGACGGAGAGACGGACGGACGGACGGAGAGACGGACGGACGGACGGAGAGACGGACGGACGGACGGAGAGACGGACGGACGGACGGAGATACGGACGGACGGACGGAGAGACGGACGGAGAGACGGACGGACGGACGGACGAAGATACGGACGGACGGACGGAGAGACGGACGGACGGACGGAGAGACGGACGGACGGACGGAGAGACGGACGGACGGACGGAGAGACGGACGGACGGACGGAGAGACGGACGGACGGACGGAGAGACGGACGAACGGACGGAGAGACGGACGGACGGATGGAGGGACGGACGGAGAGACGGACGGACGGACGGACGGACGGACGGAGAGACGGACGGACGGACGGAGAGACGGACGGACGGACGGAGAGACGGACGGACGGAGGGAGAGACGGACGGACGGACGGAGAGACGGACGGACGGATGGACGGACGGACGGAGAGACGGACGGACGGACGGAGAGATGGAGAGACGGACGGACGGACGGAGAGACGGACGGACGGACGGAGAGACGGACGGACGGACGGAGGGAGAGACGGACGGACGGACGCACGGACGGATGGACGGACGGACGGAGAGAGGGACGGACGGACGGACGGAGAGACGGACGGACGGACGGAGAGACGGACGGACGGACGGAGAGACGGACGGACGGACGGAGAGACGGACGGAGAGACGGACGGACGGACGGAGAGACGGACGGACGGACGGACGGAGAGACGGACGGACGGACGGTCGGAGAGAAGGACGGACGGACGGAGAGACGGACGGACGGATGGAGAGACGGACGGACGGACAGAGAGACGGACGGACGGACGGAGAGACGGATGGACGGACGGAGAGACGGACGGACGGACGGAGAGACGGACGAACGGACGGAGAGACGGACGGACGGATGGACGGACGGACGGAGAGACGGACGGACGGACGGACGGAGAGACGGACGGACGGACGGAGAGACGGACGGACGGACGGAGAGACGGACGGACGGACGGACGGATAGACGGACGGACGGACGGAGAGACGGACGGACGGAGAGACGGGCGGACGGACGGAGAGACGGACGGACGGAGAGACGGACGGACGGACGGAAGGAGAGACGGACGGACGGAGAGACGGACGGATGGACGGAGAGACGGACGGACGGAGAGACGGACGGACGGACGGAGAGACGGACGGACGGACGGACGGAGAGACGGACGGACGGACGGAGAGACGGACGGGCGGACGGAGAGACGGAGAGACGGACGGAGAGACGGACGGAGAGACGGAGAGACGGACGGAGAGACGGACGGAGAGACGGACGGACGGAAAGACGGACGGACGGACGGACGGAGAGACGGACGGACGGACGGGCGGAGAGACGGACGGACGGACGGAGAGACGGACGGACGGACGGAGAGACGGACGGAGAGACGTACGGAGAGACGGACGGAGAGACGGACGGAGAGACGGAGAGACGGACGGAGAGAAGGACGGAGAGACGGAGAAACGGACGGAGAGACGGACGGAGAGACGGACGGACGGAGAGACGGACGGACGGACGGAGAGACGGACGGACGGACGGACGGAGAGACGGACGGACGGACGGAGAGACGGACGGACGGACGGAAAGACGGACGAACGGACGGAGAGACGGACGGACGGACGGAGAGACGGACGGAGAGACGGACGGACAGACGGAGAGACGGACGGACGGACGGAGAGACGGACGGACGGAGAGACGGACGGACAGACAGAGAGACGGACGGACGGACGGAGAGACGGACGGACTAACGGAGAGACGGACGGACGGAGAGACGGACGGACGGACGGAGAGACGGACGGACGGACGGAGAGACGGACGGACGGACAGACGGAGAGACGGACGGACGGACGGAGAGACGGACGGACGGACGGAGAGACGGACGGACGGACGGAGAGACGGACGGACGGACGGAGATACGGACGGACGGACGGAGAGACGGACGGAGAGACGGACGGACGGACGGACGGAGATACGGACGGACGGACGGAGAGACGGACGGACGGACGGAGAGACGGACGGACGGACGGACGCAGAGACGGACGGACGGACGGAGAGACGGACGGACGGACGGACGGAGATACGGACGGACGGACGGAGAGACGGACGGAGATACGGACGGACGGACGGAGAGACGGACGGACGGACGGAGAGACGGACGGACGGACGGAGAGACGGACGGACGGACGGAGAGACGGACGGACGGGCGGAGAGACGGACGGACGGACGGACGGACGGAGAGACGGACGGACGGACGGAGAGACGGACGGACGTACGGAGAGACGGACGGACGGACGGAGAGACGGACGTACGGACGGACGGAGAGACGGACGGACGGACGGAGAGACGGACGGACGGACGGAGAGACGGACGGACGGACGGAGAGACGGACAGACGGACGGAGAGACGGACGGACTAACGGAGAGACGGACGGACGGAGAGACGGACGGACGGACAGACGGAGAGACGGACGGACGGACGGACGGAGAGACGGACGGACGGACGGACGGAGAGACGGACGGACGGAGAGACGGACGGACGGACGGAGAGACGGACGGACGGACGGAGAGACGGACGGACCGACGGAGAGACGGACGGACGGACGGAGAGACGGACGGACGGACGGAGAGACGGACGGACGGACAGACGGAGAGACGGACGGACGGACGGACGGAGAGACGGACGGACGGACGGACGGACGGAGAGACGGACGGACGGAGAGACGGACGGACGGACGGAGAGACGGACGGACGGACGGAGAGACGGACGGACGGAGAGACGGACGGACGGACGGAGAGACGGACGGACGGACGGAGAGACGGACGGACGGACGGACGGAGAGACGGACGGACGGACGGAGAGACGGACGGAGAGACGGACGGACGGACGGAGAGACGGACGGACGGACGGAGAGACGGACGGACGGACGGAGAGACGGACGGACGGACGGAGGGACGGTCGGAGAGACGGACGGACGGACGGAGAGACGGACGGACGGACGGAGAGACCGACGGACGGATGGACGGACGGACGGACGGGCGGACGGACGGACGGAGAGACGGACGGACGGAGAGACGGACGGACGGACGGAGAGACGGACGGGCGGACGGAGAGACGGACGGACGGACGGAGAGACGGACGGACGGACGGAGAGACGGACGGACGGATGGAGAGACGGACAGACTGACGGAGAGACGGACGGAGAGACGGACGGACGGACGGAGAGACGGACGGACGGACGGAGAGACGGACGGACGGAGGGAGAGACGGACGGACGGACGGAGAGACGGACGGACGGATGGACGAACGGACGGAGAGACGGACGGACGGACGGAGAGACGGACGGACGGACGGAGAGACGGACGGACGGACGGAGAGACGGACGGACGGACGGAGAGACGGACGGACGGAGGGAGAGACGGACGGACGGACGGAGAGACGGACGGACGGATGGACGGACGGACGGAGAGACGGACGGACGGACGGAGAGACGGAGAGACGGACGGACGGACGGAGAGACGGACGGACGGACGGAGAGACGGACGGACGGACGGAGAGACGGACGGACGGACGGAGACGGACGGACGGAGGGAGAGACGGACGGACGGACGGACGGACGGATGGACGGACGGACGGAGAGACGGACGGACGGACGGACGGAGAGACGGACGGACGGACGGAGAGACGGACGGACGGACGGAGAGACGGACGGAGAGACGGACGGACGGACGGACGGACGGAGAGACGGACGGACGGACGGACGGTCGGAGAGAAGGACGGACGGACGGAGAGACGGACGGACGGATGGAGAGACGGACGGACGGACGGAGAGACGGACGGACGGACGGAGAGACGGACGGACGGACGGAGAGACGGACGGACGGACGGAGAGACGGACGAACGGACGGAGAGACGGACGGACGGATGGACGGACGGACGGAGAGACGGACGGACGGACGGACGGAGAGACGGACGGACGGACGGAGAGACGGACGGACGGACGGACGGATAGACGGACGGACGGACGGAGAGACGGGCGGACGGACGGAGAGACGGACGGACGGAGAGACGGACGGACGGACGGAAGGAGAGACGGACGGACGGAGAGACGGACGGACGGAGAGACGGACGGACGGACGGAGAGACGGACGGACGGACGGACGGAGAGACGGACGGACGGACGGAGAGACGGACGGGCGGACGGAGAGACGGAGAGACGGACGGAGAGACGGACGGAGAGACGGACGGAGAGACGGACGGAGAGACGGAGAGACGGACGGAGAGACGGACGGACGGAAAGACGGACGGACGGAGAGACGGACGGACGGACGGGCGGAGAGACGGACGGACGGACGGAGAGACGGACGGACGGACGGAGAGACGGACGGACGGACGGAGAGACGGACGGAGAGACGGACGGAGAGACGTACGGAGAGACGGACGGAGAGACGGACGGAGAGACGGAGAGACGGACGGAGAGAAGGACGGAGAGACGGAGAGACGGACGGAGAGACGGAGAAACGGACGGAGAGACGGACGGAGAGACGGACGGACGGAGAGACGGACGGACGGACGGACAGAGAGACGGACGGACGGACGGACGGAGAGACGGACGGACGGATGGAGAGACGGACGGACGGACGGACGGAGAGACGGACGGACGGACGGAAAGACGGACGAACGGACGGAGAGACGGACGGACGGACGGAGAGACGGACGGACGGATGGAGAGACGGACGGACGGATGGACGGATGGACGGACGGACGGACGGACGGAGAGACGGACGGACGGACGGAGAGACGGACGGACGGAGAGACGGACGGACGGACGGAGAGACGGACGGACGGACGGAGAGATGGACGGGCGGACGGAGAGACGGACGGACGGACGGAGAGACGGACGGACGGACGTAGAGACGGACGGACGGACGGAGAGACGGACGGACGGACGGAGAGACGGACGGACGGACGGAGAGACGGACGGACGGACGGAGAGACGGACGGACGGACGGAGAGACGGACGGACGGAGAGACGGACGGACAGACAGAGAGACGGACGGACGGACGGAGAGACGGACGGACTAACGGAGAGACGGACGGACGGAGAGACGGACGGACGGACGGAGAGACGGACGGACGGACGGAGAGACGGACGGACGGACAGACGGAGAGACGGACGGACGGACGGAGAGACGGACGGACGGACGGAGAGACGGACGGACGGACGGAGAGACGGACGGACGGACGGAGAGACGGACGGACGGACGGAGATACGGACGGACGGACGGAGAGACGGACGGAGAGACGGACGGACGGACGGACGGAGATACGGACGGACGGACGGAGAGACGGACGGACGGACGGAGAGACGGACGGACGGACGGAGAGACGGACGGACGGACGGAGAGACGGACGGACGGACGGAGAGACGGACGGACGGACGGAGATACGGACGGACGGACGGAGAGACGGACGGAGAGACGGACGGAGATACGGACGGACGAACGGAGAGACGGACGGACGGACGAAGAGACGGACGGACGGACGGAGAGACGGACGGACGGACGGACGAAGAGACGGACGGACGGACGGAGAGACGGACGGACGGACGGACGGACGGAGAGACGGACGGACGGACGGAGAGACGGACGGACGTACGGAGAGACGGACGGACGGACGGAGAGACGGACGGACGGACGGAGAGACGGACGTACGGACGGACGGAGAGACGGACGGACGGACGGAGAGACGGACGGACGGACGGAGAGACGGACGGACGGACGGAGAGACGGACGGACTAACGGAGAGACGGACGGACGGAGAGACGGACGGACGGACGGAGAGACGGACGGACGGACGGAGAGACGGACGGACGGACAGACGGAGAGACGGACGGACGGACGGACGGAGAGACGGACGGACGGAGAGACGGACGGACGGACGGACGGAGAGACGGACGGACGGACGGAGAGACGGACGGACGGACGGAGAGACGGACGGACGGAGAGACGGACGGACGGACGGAGAGACGGACGGAGAGACGGAGAGACGGACGGACGGACGGAGAGACGGACGGACGGACGGAGAGACGGACGGACGGACGGACGGACGGATGGACGGACGGACGGAGAGACGGACGGACGGACGGAGAGACGGAGAGACGGACGGACGGACGGAGAGACGGACGGACGGAGGGAGAGACGGACGGACGGACGGACGGACGGATGGACGGACGGACGGAGAGACGGACGGACGGACGGACGGAGAGACGGACGGACGGACGGAGAGACGGACGGACGGACGGAGAGACGGACGGACGGACGGAGAGACGGACGGAGAGACGGACGGACGGACGGAGAGACGGACGGACGGACGGACGGAGAGACGGACGGACGCACGGACGGTCGGAGAGAAGGACGGACGGACGGAGAGACGGACGGACGGATGGAGAGACGGACGGACGGACGGAGAGACGGACGGACGGACGGAGAGACGGACGGACGGACGGAGAGACGGACGGACGGACGGAGAGACGGACGAACGGACGGAGAGACGGACGGACGGATGGACGGACGGACGGAGAGACGGACGGACGGACGGAGAGACGGACGGACGGACGGACGGATAGACGGACGGACGGACGGAGAGACGGACGGACGGAGAGACGGGCGGACGGACGGAGAGACGGACGGACGGAGAGACGGACGGACGGACGGAAGGAGAGACGGACGGACGGAGAGACGGACGGACGGACGGAGAGACGGACGGACGGACGGAGAGACGGACGGACGGACGGACGGAGAGACGGACGGACGGACGGAGAGACGGACGGGCGGACGGAGAGACGGAGAGACGGACGGAGAGACGGACGGAGAGACGGAGAGACGGACGGAGAGACGGACGGAGAGACGGAGAGACGGACGGAGAGACGAACGGACGGAAAGACGGACGGACGGACGGACGGAGAGACGGACGGACGGACGGATGGAGAGACGGACGGACGGACGGACGGAGAGACGGACGGACGGACGGATGGAGAGACGGACGGACGGACGGACGGAGAGACGGACGGACGGACGGAGAGACGGACGGACGGACGGAAAGACGGACGAACGGACGGAGAGACGGACGGACGGACGGAGAGACGGACGGACGGACGGAGAGACGGACGGACGGATGGACGGATGGACGGACGGACGGACGGAGAGACGGACGGACGGACGGAGAGACGGACGGACGGACGGACGGAGAGACGGACGGACGGACGGAGAGACGGACGGACGGACGGAGAGATGGACGGGCGGACGGAGAGACGGACGGACGGACGGAGAGACGGACGGACGGACGGAGAGACGGACGGACGGACGTAGAGACGGACGGACGGTCGGAGAGACGGACGGACGGACGGAGATACGGACGGACGGACGGAGAGACGGACGGAGAGACGGACGGACGGACGGACGGAGATACGGACGGACGGACGGAGAGACGGACGGACGGACGGACGGACGGAGAGACGGACGGACGGACGGAGAGACGGACGGACGGACGGAGAGACGGACGGACGGACGGGCGGACGGACGGACGGAGAGACGGACGGACGGACTGAGAGACGGACGGACGTACGGAGAGACGGACGGACGGAGAGACGGACGGACGGACGGAGAGACGGACGGACGGACGGACGGAGAGACGGACGGACGGACGGAGAGACGGACGGGCGGACGGAGAGACGGAGAGACGGACGGAGAGACGGACGGAGAGACGGAGAGACGGACGGAGAGACGGAGAGACGGACGGAGAGACGGACGGACGGAAAGACGGACGGACGGACGGACGGAGAGACGGACGGACGGACGGGCGGAGAGACGGACGGACGGAGGGAGAGATGGACGGACGGACGGAGAGACGGACGGACGGACGGAGAGACGGACGGAGAGACGTACGGAGAGACGGACGGAGAGACGGACGGAGAGACGGAGAGACGGACGGAGAGAAGGACGGAGAGACGGAGAGACGGACGGAGAGACGGAGAAACGGACGGAGAGACGGACGGAGAGACGGACGGACGGAGAGACGGACGGACGGACGGAGAGACGGACGGACGGACGGACGGAGAGACGGACGGATGGACGGACGGAGAGACGGACGGACGGACGGAGAGACGGACGGACGGACGGAAAGACGGACGAACGGACGGAGAGACGGACGGACGGACGGAGAGACGGACGGACGGACGTAGAGACGGACGGACGGACGGAGAGACGGACGGACGGACGGAGAGACGGACGGACGGACGGAGAGACGGACGGACGGACGGAGAGACGGACGGACGGACAGACGGAGAGACGGACGGACGGACGGAGAGACGGACGGACGGACGGAGAGACGGACGGACGGACGGAGAGACGGACGGACGGACGGAGATACGGACGGACGGACGGAGAGACGGACGGACGGACGGACGAAGATACGGACGGACGGACGGAGAGACGGACGGACGGACGGAGAGACGGACGGACGGACGGAGAGACGGACGGACGGACGGAGAGACGGACGGACGGACGGAGAGACGGACGGACGGACGGAGAGACGGACGAACGGACGGAGAGACGGACGGACGGATGGACGGACGGACGGAGAGACGGACGGACGGATGGACGGAGAGACGGACGGACGGACGGAGAGACGGACGGACGGACGGAGAGACGGACGGACGGACGGAGAGACGGACGGACGGAGGGAGAGACGGACGGACGGACGGAGAGACGGACGGACGGATGGACGGACGGACGGAGAGACGGACGGACGGACGGAGAGATGGAGAGACGGACGGACGGACGGAGAGACGGACGGACGGACGGAGAGACGGACGGACGGACGGAGAGACGGACGGACGGACGGAGGGAGAGACGGACGGACGGACGCACGGACGGATGGACGGACGGACGGAGAGAGGGACGGACGGACGGACGGAGAGACGGACGGACGGACGGAGAGACGGACGGACGGACGGAGAGACGGACGGACGGACGGAGAGACGGACGGAGAGACGGACGGACGGACGGAGAGACGGACGGACGGACGGACGGAGAGACGGACGGACGGACGGTCGGAGAGAAGGACGGACGGACGGAGAGACGGACGGACGGATGGAGAGACGGACGGACGGACAGAGAGACGGACGGACGGACGGAGAGACGGACGGACGGACGGAGAGACGGACGGACGGACGGAGAGACGGACGAACGGACGGAGAGACGGACGGACGGATGGACGGACGGACGGAGAGACGGACGGACGGACGGACGGAGAGACGGACGGACGGACGGAGAGACGGACGGACGGACGGACGGATAGACGGACGGACGGACGGAGAGACGGACGGACGGAGAGACGGGCGGACGGACGGAGAGACGGACGGACGGAGAGACGGACGGACGGACGGAAGGAGAGACGGACGGACGGAGAGACGGACGGATGGACGGAGAGACGGACGGACAGAGAGACGGACGGACGGACGGAGAGACGGACGGACGGACGGACGGAGAGACGGACGGACGGACGGAGAGACGGACGGACGGACGGAGAGACGGACGGGCGGACGGAGAGACGGAGAGACGGACGGAGAGACGGACGGAGAGACGGAGAGACGGACGGAGAGACGGACGGAGAGACGGACGGACGGAAAGACGGACGGACGGACGGACGGAGAGACGGACGGACGGACGGGCGGAGAGACGGACGGACGGACGGAGAGACGGACGGACGGACGGAGAGACGGACGGAGAGACGTACGGAGAGACGGACGGAGAGACGGACAGAGAGACGGAGAGACGGACGGAGAGAAGGACGGAGAGACGGAGAAACGGACGGAGAGACGGACGGAGAGACGGACGGACGGAGAGACGGACGGACGGACGGAGAGACGGACGGACGGACGGACGGAGAGACGGACGGACGGACGGAGAGACGGACGGACGGACGGAAAGACGGACGAACGGACGGAGAGACGGACGGACGGACGGAGAGACGGACGGACGGAGGTAGAGACGGACGGACGGACGGAGAGACGGACGGACGGACGGAGAGACGGACGGACAGACGGAGAGACGGACGGACGGAGAGACGGACGGACAGACAGAGAGACGGACGGACGGACGGAGAGACGGACGGACTAACGGAGAGACGGACGGACGGAGAGACGGACGGACGGACGGAGAGACGGACGGACGGACGGAGAGACGGACGGACGGACGGAGAGACGGACGGACGGACGGAGAGACGGACGGAGGGACGGAGAGACGGACGGACGGACGGAGATACGGACGGACGGACGGAGAGACGGACGGAGAGACGGACGGACGGACGGACGGAGATACGGACGGACGGACGGAGAGACGGACGCACGGACGGAGAGACGGACGGACGGACGGACGCAGAGACGGACGGACGGACGGAGAGACGGACGGACGGACGGACGGAGATACGGACGGACGGACGGAGAGACGGACGGAGATACGGACGGACGGAGAGACGGACGGACGGACGGAGAGACGGACGGACGGACGGAGAGACGGACGGACGGACGGAGAGACGGACGGACGGGCGGAGAGACGGACGGACGGACGGACGGACGGAGAGACGGACGGACGGACGGAGAGACGGACGGACGTACGGAGAGACGGACGGACGGACGGAGAGACGGACGTACGGACGGACGGAGAGACGGACGGACGGACGGAGAGACGGACGGACGGACGGAGAGACGGACGGACGGACGGAGAGACGGACAGACGGACGGAGAGACGGACGGACTAACGGAGAGACGGACGGACGGAGAGACGGACGGACGGACAGACGGAGAGACGGACGGACGGACGGACGGAGAGACGGACGGACGGACGGACGGAGAGACGGACGGACGGAGAGACGGACGGACGGACGGAGAGACGGACGGACGGACGGAGAGACGGACGGACGGACGGAGAGACGGACGGACGGACGGAGAGACGGACGGACGGACGGAGAGACGGACGGACGGACAGACGGAGAGACGGACGGACGGACGGACGGAGAGACGGACGGACGGACGGAGAGACGGACGGACGGACGGAGAGACGGACGGGCGGACGGAGATACGGACGGACGGACGGAGAGACGGACGGAGAGACGGACGGACGGACGGACGGAGATACGGACGGACGGACGGAGAGACGGACGGACGGACGGAGAGACGGACGGACGGACGGAGAGACGGACGGACGGACGGAGAGACGGACGGACGGACGGAGAGACGGACGAACGGACGGAGAGACGGACGGACGGATGGACGGACGGACGGAGAGACGGACGGACGGACGGACGGAGAGACGGACGGACGGACGGAGAGACGGACGGACGGACGGAGAGACGGACGGACGGAGGGAGAGACGGACGGACGGACGGAGAGACGGACGGACGGATGGACGGACGGACGGAGAGACGGACGGACGGACGGAGAGACGGAGAGACGGACGGACGGACGGAGAAACGGACGGACGGACGGAGAGACGGACGGACGGACGGAGAGACGGACGGACGGACGGAGACGGACGGACGGAGGGAGAGACGGACGGACGGACGGACGGACGGATGGACGGACGGACGGAGAGAGGGACGGACGGACGGACGGAGAGACGGACGGACGGACGGAGAGACGGACGGACGGACGGAGAGACGGACGGACGGACGGAGAGACGGACGGAGAGACGGACGGACGGACGGAGAGACGGACGGACGGACGGACGGAGAGACGGACGGACGGACGGAGAGACGGACGGACGGACGGAGATACGGACGGACGGACGGAGAGACGGACGGAGAGACGGACGGAGATACAGACGGACGGACGGAGAGACGGACGGACGGACGGAGAAACGGACGGACGGACGGAGAGACGGACGGACGGACGGACGGAGAGACGGACGGACGGACGGAGAGACGGACGGACGTACGGAGAGACGGACGGACGGACGGAGAGACGGACGGACGGACGGAGAGACGGACGTACGGACGGACGGAGAGACGGACGGACGGACGGAGAGACGGACGGACGTACGGAGAGACGGACGGACGGACGGAGAGACGGACGGACGGACGGAGAGGCGGACGGACGGACGGAGGGACGGACGGACGGAGAGACGGACGGACGGACGGAGAGACGGACGGACTAACGGAGAGACGGACGGACGGAGAGACGGACGGACGGAGAGACGGACGGACGGACGGAGAGACGGACGGACGGACGGAGAGACGGACGGACGGACAGACGGAGAGACGGACGGACGGACGGATGGAGAGACGGACGGACGGAGAGACGGACGGACGGAGAGACGGACGGACGGACGGACGGAGAGACGGACGGACGGACGGAGAGACGGACGGACGGACGGACGGAGAGACGGACGGACGGACGGAGAGACGGACGGACGGAGAGACGGACGGACGGACGGACAGAGAGACGGACGTACGGACGGACGGAGAGACGGACGGACGGACGGAGAGACGGACGGACGGACGGAGAGACGGACGGACGGACGGAGAGACGGACGGACTAACGGAGAGACGGACGGACGGAGAGACGGACGGACGGAGAGACGGACGGACGGACGGAGAGACGGACGGACGGACAGACGGAGAGACGGACGGACGGACGGACGGAGAGACGGACGGACGGACGGACGGACGGAGAGACGGACGGACGGACGGACGGAGAGACGGACGGACGGACGGAGAGACGGAGGGACGGAGAGACGGACGGACGGACGGAGAGACGGACGGACGGACGGACGGAGAGACGGACGGACGGACGGAGAGACGGACGGACGGACGGAGAGACGGACGGACGGACGGAGAGATGGACGGACGGACGGAGAGACGGACGGACGGACGGAGGGACGGTCGGAGAGACGGACGGACGGACGGAGAGACGGACGGACGGACGGAGAGACCGACGGACGGATGGACGGATGGACGGACGGACGGACGGGCGGACGGACGAGACGGACGGACGGACGGAGAGACGGACGGGCGAACGGAGAGACGGACGGACGGACGGAGAGACGGACGGACGGACGGAGAGACGGACGGACGGATGGAGAGACGGACGGACTGACGGAGAGACGGACGGAGAGACGGACGGACGGACGGAGAGACGGACGGACGGACGGAGAGACGGACGGACGAACGGAGAGACGGACGGACGGATGGACGGATGGACGGACGGAGAGACGGACGGACGGACGAAGAGACGGACGGACGGACGGAGAGACGGACGGACGGACGGAGAGACGGACGGACGTAGAGACGGACGGACGGACGGAGAGACGGACGGACGGACGGAGAGACGGACGGACAGGCGGACGGACGGACGGAGAGACGGACGGACGGACTGAGAGACGGACGGACGTACGGAGAGACGGACGGACGGAGAGACGGACGGACGGACGGAGAGACGGACGGACGGACGGAGAGACGGATGGCCGGACGGAGAGACGGACGGAGAGACGGACGGACGGACGGAGAGACGGACGGACGGACGGAGAGACGGACGGACGGACGGAGAGACGGACGGCCGGACGGAGAGACGGACGGACGGACGGACGGAGAGACGGACGGACGGAGAGACGGACGGACGGACGGAGATACGGACGGACGGACGGAGAGACGGACGGAGAGACGGACGGACGGACGGACGGAGAGACGGACGGACGGACGGAGAGACGGACGGACGGACGGAGAGACGGACGGACGGACGGAGATACGGACGGACGGACGGAGAGACGGACGGAGAGACGGACGGAGATACGGACGGACGGACGGAGAGACGGACGGACGGACGGAGAAACGGACGGACGGACGGAGAGACGGACGGACGGACGGAGAGACGGACGGACGGACGGAGAGACGGACGGACGGACGGACGGACGGAGAGACGGACGGACGGACGGAGAGACGGACGGACGGACGAAGAGACGGACGGACGGACGGAGAGACGGACGTACGGACGGACGGAGAGACGGACGGACGGACGGAGAGACGGACGGACGGACGGAGAGACGGACGGACGTACGGAGAGACGGACGGACGGACGGAGAGACGGACGGACGGACGGAGAGACGGACGGACGGACGGAGGGACGGACGGACGGAGAGACGGACGGACGGACGGAGAGACGGACGGACTAACGGAGAGACGGACGGACGGAGAGACGGACGGACGGAGAGACGGACGGACGGACGGAGAGACGGACGGACGGACGGAGAGACGGACGGACGGACAGACGGAGAGACGGACGGACGGACGGACGGAGAGACGGACGGACGGAGAGACGGACGGACGGACGGAGAGACGGACGGACGGACGGACGGAGAGACGGACGGACGGACGGAGAGACGGACGGACGGACGGACGGAGAGACGGACGGATGGACGGAGAGACGGACGGACGGACGGACGGACGGACGGAGAGACGGACGTACGGACGGACGGAGAGACGGACGGACGGACGGAGAGACGGACGGACGGACGGAGAGACGGACGGATGGACGGAGAGACGGACGGACGGACGGAGAGACGGACGGACTAACGGAGAGACGGACGGACGGAGAGACGGACGGACGGAGAGACGGACGGACGGACGGAGAGACGGACGGACGGACGGAGAGACGGACGGACGGACAGACGGAGAGACGGACGGACGGACGGACGGACGGAGAGACGGACGGACGGACGGACGGACGGAGAGACGGACGGACGGACGGACGGAGAGACGGACGGACGGACGGAGAGACGGACGGACGGACGGAGAGACGGACGGACGGAGAGACGGACGGACGGACGGAGAGACTGACGGACGGACGGACGGAGAGACGGACGGACGGACGGAGAGACGGACGGACGGACGGAGAGACGGACGGACGGACGGAGAGACGGACGGACGGACGGAGAGACGGACGGACGGACGGAGGGACGGTCGGAGAGACGGACGGACGGACGGAGAGACGGACGGACGGACGGAGAGACCGACGGACGGATGGACGGATGGACGGACGGACGGACGGGCGGACGGACGAGACGGACGGACGGACGGAGAGACGGACGGGCGAACGGAGAGACGGACGGACGGACGGAGAGACGGACGGACGGACGGAGAGACGGACGGACGGATGGAGAGACGGACGGACTGACGGAGAGACGGACGGAGAGACGGACGGACGGACGGAGAGACGGACGGACGGACGGAGAGACGGACGGACGGAGGGAGAGACGGACGGACGGACGGAGAGACGGACGGACGGATGGACGAACGGACGGAGAGACGGACGGACGGACGGAGAGACGGACGGACGGACGGAGAGACGGACGGACTGACGGAGAGACGGACGGACGGAAGGAGAGACGGACGGACGGAGGGAGAGACGGACGGACGGACGGAGAGACGGACGGACGGATGGACGGACGGACGGAGAGACGGACGGACGGACGGAGAGACGGAGAGACGGACGGACGGACGGAGAGACGGACGGACGGACGGAGAGACGGACGGACGGACGGACGGAGACGGACGGACGGAGGGAGAGACGGACGGACGGACGGACGGACGGATGGACGGACGGACGGAGAGAGGGACGGACGGACGGACGGAGAGACGGACGGACGGACGGAGAGACGGACGGACGGACGGAGAGACGGACGGACGGACGGAGAGACGGACGGACGGACGGAGAGACGGACAGAGAGACGGACGGACGGACGGAGAGACGGACGGACGGACGGACGGAGAGACGGACGGACGGACGGACGGTCGGAGAGAAGGACGGACGGACGGAGAGACGGACGGACGGATGGAGAGACGGACGGACGGAGAGACGGACGGACGGACGGACGGACGGAGAGACGGACGTACGGACGGACGGAGAGACGGACGGACGGACGGAGAGACGGACGGACGGACGGAGAGACGGACGGACGGACGGAGAGACGGACGGACGGACGAAGAGACGGACGGACTAACGGAGAGACGGACGGACGGAGAGACGGACGGACGGAGAGACGGACGGACGGACGGAGAGACGGACGGACGGACGGAGAGACGGACGGACGGACAGACGGAGAGACGGACGGACGGACGGACGGAGAGACGGACGGACGGACGGACGGACGGAGAGACGGACGGACGGACGGACGGAGAGACGGACGGACGGACGGAGAGACGGACGGACGGAGAGACGGACGGACGGACGGAGAGACGGACGGACGGACGGACGGAGAGACGGACGGACGGACGGAGAGACGGACGGACGGACGGAGAGACGGACGGACGGACGGAGAGACGGACGGACGGACGGAGAGACGGACGGACGGACGGAGGGACGGTCGGAGAGACGGACGGACGGACGGAGAGACGGACGGACGGACGGAGAGACCGACGGACGGATGGACGGATGGACGGACGGACGGACGGGCGGACGGACGAGACGGACGGACGGACGGAGAGACGGACGGGCGAACGGAGAGACGGACGGACGGACGGAGAGACGGACGGACGGACGGAGAGACGGACGGACGGATGGAGAGACGGACGGACTGACGGAGAGACGGACGGAGAGACGGACGGACGGACGGAGAGACGGACGGACGGACGGAGAGACGGACGGACGGAGGGAGAGACGGACGGACGGACGGAGAGACGGACGGACGGATGGACGAACGGACGGAGAGACGGACGGACGGACGGAGAGACGGACGGACGGACGGAGAGACGGACGGACGGACGGAGAGACGGACGGACGGACGGAGAGACGGACGGACGGAGGGAGAGACGGACGGACGGACGGAGAGACGGACGGACGGATGGACGGACGGACGGAGAGACGGACGGACGGACGGAGAGACGGAGAGACGGACGGACGGACGGAGAGACGGACGGACGGACGGAGAGACGGACGGACGGACGGAGACGGACGGACGGAGGGAGAGACGGACGGACGGACGGACGGACGGATGGACGGACGGACGGAGAGAGGGACGGACGGACGGACGGAGAGACGGACGGACGGACGGAGAGACGGACGGAGAGACGGACGGACGGACGGAGAGACGGACGGACGGACGGACGGAGAGACGGACGGACGGACGGACGGTCGGAGAGAAGGACGGACGGACGGAGAGACGGACGGACGGATGGAGAGACGGACGGACGGACGGAGAGACGGACGGACGGACGGAGAGACGGACGGACGGACGGAGAGACGGACGGACGGACGGAGAGACGGACGAACGGACGGAGAGACGGACGGACGGATGGACGGACGGACGGAGAGACGGACGGACGGACGGACGGAGAGACGGACGGACGGACAGAGAGACGGACGGACGGACGGACGGATAGACGGACGGACGGACGGAGAGACGGACGGACGGAGAGACGGGCGGACGGACGGAGAGACGGACGGACGGAGAGACGGACGGACGGACGGAAGGAGAGACGGACGGACGGAGAGACGGACGGATGGACGGAGAGACGGACGGACGGAGAGACGGACGGACGGACGGAGAGACGGACGGACGGACGGACGGAGAGACGGACGGGCGGACGGAGAGACGGACGGAGAGACGGACGGAGAGACGGACGGAGAGACGGAGAGACGGACGGAGAGACGGGCGGACGGAAAGACGGACGGACGGACGGACGGAGAGACGGACGGACGGACGGGCGGAGAGACGGACGGACGGACGGAGAGACGGACGGACGGACGGAGAGACGGACGGACGGACGGAGAGACGGACGGAGAGACGTACGGAGAGACGGACGGAGAGACGGAGAGACGGACGGAGAGAAGGACGGAGAGACGGACGGAGAGACGGAGAAACGGACGGAGAGACGGACGGAGAGACGGACGGACGGGGAGACGGACGGACGGACGGAGAGACGGACGGACGGACGGACGGAGAGACGGACGGACGGACGGACGGAGAGACGGACGGACGGACGGAGAGACGGACGGACGGACGGAAAGACGGACGAACGGACGGAGAGACGGACGGACGGACGTAGAGACGGACGGACGGACGGAGAGACGGACGGACGGACGGAGAGACGGACGGACGGACGGAGAGACGGACGGACGGACGGAGAGACGGACGGACGGACGGAGAGACGGACGGACGGAGAGACGGACGGAGAGACGGACGGACAGACAGAGAGACGGACGGACGGACGGAGAGACGGACGGACTAACGGAGAGACGGACGGACGGAGAGACAGACGGACGGACGGACGGAGAGACGGACGGACGGACAGACGGAGAGACGGACGGACGGACGGAGAGACGGACGGACGGACGGAGAGACGGACGGACGGACGGAGAGACGGACGGACGGACGGAGATACGGACGGACGGACGGAGAGACGGACGGAGAGACGGACGGACGGACGGACGGAGATACGGACGGACGGACGGAGAGACGGACGGACGGACGGAGAGACGGACGGACGGACGGAGAGACGGACGGACGGACGGAGAGACGGACGGACGGACGGAGAGACGGACGAACGGACGGAGAGACGGACGGACGGATGGACGGACGGACGGAGAGACGGACGGACGGACGGACGGAGAGACGGACGGACGGACGGAGAGACGGACGGACGGACGGAGAGACGGACGGACGGACGGAGAGACGGACGGACGGAGGGAGAGACGGACGGACGGACGGAGAGACGGACGGACGGATGGACGGACGGACGGAGAGACGGACGGACGGACGGAGAGACGGAGAGACGGACGGACGGACGG
>NW_024609978.1:42500-45000 GCF_016920785.2 Ixodes scapularis
ACGGACGGACGGACGGACGGAGAGACGGACGTACGGACGGACGGAGAGACGGACGGACGGACGGAGAGACGGACGGACGGACGGAGAGACGGACGGACGGACGGAGAGACGGACGGACGGACGGAGAGACGGACGGACTAACGGAGAGACGGACGGACGGAGAGACGGACGGACGGACGGAGAGACGGACGGACGGACGGAGAGACGGACGGACGGACAGACGGAGAGACGGACGGACGGACGGACGGAGAGACGGACGGACGGACGGACGGACGGAGAGACGGACGGACGGACGGACGGAGAGACGGACGGACGGACGGAGAGACGGACGGACGGACGGAGAGACGGACGGACGGAGAGACGGACGGACGGACGGAGAGACGGACGGACGGACGGACGGAGAGACGGACGGACGGACGGAGAGACGGACGGACGGACGGAGAGACGGACGGACGGACGGAGAGACGGACGGACGGACGGAGAGACGGACGGACGGACGGGGGGACGGTCGGAGAGACGGACGGAGAGACGGACGGACGGACGGAGAGACCGACGGACGGATGGACGGATGGACGGACGGACGGACGGGCGGACGGACGAGACGGACGGACGGACGGAGAGACGGACGGGCGAACGGAGAGACGGACGGACGGACGGAGAGACGGACGGACGGACGGAGAGACGGACGGACGGATGGAGAGACGGACGGACTGACGGAGAGACGGACGGAGAGACGGACGGACGGACGGAGAGACGGACGGACGGACGGAGAGACGGACGGACGGAGGGAGAGACGGACGGACGGACGGAGAGACGGACGGACGGATGGACGAACGGACGGAGAGACGGACGGACGGACGGAGAGACGGACGGACGGACGGAGAGACGGACGGACGGACGGAGAGACGGACGGACGGAAGGAGAGACGGACGGACGGAGGGAGAGACGGACGGACGGACGGAGAGACGGACGGACGGATGGACGGACGGACGGAGAGACGGACGGACGGACGGAGAGACGGAGAGACGGACGGACGGACGGAGAGACGGACGGACGGACGGAGAGACGGACGGACGGACGGAGAGACGGACGGACGGACGGAGACGGACGGACGGACGGAGAGACGGACGGACGGACGGACGGACGGATGGACGGACGGACGGAGAGAGGGACGGACGGACGGACGGAGAGACGGACGGATGGACGGAGAGACGGACGGACGGACGGAGAGACGGACGGACGGACGGAGAGACGGACGGAGAGACGGACGGACGGACGGAGAGACGGACGGACGGACGGACGGAGAGACGGACGGACGGACGGACGGTCGGAGAGAAGGACGGACGGACGGAGAGACGGACGGACGGAGAGACGGACGGACGGACGGACGGACGGACGGAGAGATGGACGTACGGACGGACGGAGAGACGGACGGACGGACGGAGAGACGGACGGACGGACGGAGAGACGGACGGACGGACGGAGAGACGGACGGACGGACGAAGAGACGGACGGACTAACGGAGAGACGGACGGACGGAGAGACGGACGGACGGAGAGACGGACGGACGGACGGAGAGACGGACGGACGGACGGAGAGACGGACGGACGGACAGACGGAGAGACGGACGGACGGACGGACGGAGAGACGGACGGACGGACGGACGGACGGAGAGACGGACGGACGGACGGACGGAGAGACGGACGGACGGACGGAGAGACGGACGGACGGACGGAGAGACGGACGGACGGAGAGACGGACGGACGGACGGAGAGACGGACGGACGGACGGACGGAGGGACGGACGGACGGACGAAGAGACGGACGGACGGACGGAGAGACGGACGGACGGACGGAGAGACGGACGGACGGACGGAGAGACGGACGGACGGACGGAGGGACGGTCGGAGAGACGGACGGACGGACGGAGAGACGGACGGACGGACGGAGAGACCGACGGACGGATGGACGGATGGACGGACGGACGGACGGGCGGACGGACGAGACGGACGGACGGACGGAGAGACGGACGGGCGAACGGAGAGACGGACGGACGGACGGAGAGACGGACGGACGGACGGAGAGACGGACGGACGGATGGAGAGACGGACGGACTGACGGAGAGACGGACGGAGAGACGGACGGACGGACGGAGAGACGGACGGACGGACGGAGAGACGGACGGACGGAGGGAGAGACGGACGGACGGACGGAGAGACGGACGGACGGATGGACGAACGGACGGAGAGACGGACGGACGGACGGAGAGACGGACGGACGGACGGAGAGACGGACGGAGAGACGGACGGACAGACAGATGGACGGACGGACGGACGGAGAGACGGACGGACTAACGGAGAGACGGACGGACGGAGAGACGGACGGACGGACGGAGAGACGGACGGACGGACAGACGGAGAGACGGACGGACGGACGGACGGAGAGACGGACGGACGGACGGAGATACGGACGGACGGACGGAGAGACGGACGGAGAGAGGA
>NW_024609978.1:50000-52500 GCF_016920785.2 Ixodes scapularis
AGAGACGGACGGACGGACGGAGAAACGGACGGACGGACGGAGAGACGGACGGACGGAGAGACGGACGGACGGACGGACGGAGAGACGGACGGACGGACGGAGAGACGGACGGACGGACGGACGGACGGAGAGACGGACGGACGGACGGAGAGACGAACGGACGTACGGAGAGACGGACGGACGGACGGAGAGACGGACGGACGGACGGAGAGACGGACGTACGGACGGACGGAGAGACGGACGGACGGACGGAGAGACGGACGGACGGACGGAGAGACGGACGGACGTACGGAGAGACGGACGGACGGACGGAGAGACGGACGGACGGACGGAGAGACGGACGGACGGACGGAGGGACGGACGGACGGAGAGATGGACGGACGGACGGAGAGACGGACGGACTAACGGAGAGACGGACGGACGGAGAGACGGACGGACGGAGAGACGGACGGACGGACGGAGAGACGGACGGACGGACGGAGAGACGGACGGACGGACAGACGGAGAGACGGACGGACGGACGGACGGAGAGACGGACGGACGGACGGAGAGACGGACGGACGGACGGAGAGACGGACGGACGGACAGACGGAGAGACGGACGGACGGACGGACGGAGAGACGGACGGACGGAGAGACGGACGGACGGACGGAGAGACGGACGGACGGACGGACGGAGAGACGGACGGACGGACGGAGAGACGGACGGACGGACGGACGGAGAGACGGACGGACGGACGGAGAGACGGACGAACGGAGAGACGGACGGACGGACGGACGGACGGACGGAGAGACGGACGTACGGACGGACGGAGAGACGGACGGACGGACGGAGAGACGGACGGACGGACGGAGAGACGGACGGACGGACGGAGAGACGGACGGACGGACGGAGAGACGGACGGACTAACGGAGAGACGGACGGACGGAGAGACGGACGGACGGACGGAGAGACGGACGGACGGACGGAGAGACGGACGGACGGACAGACGGAGAGACGGACGGACGGACGGACGGAGAGACGGACGGACGGACGGACGGACGGAGAGACGGACGGACGGACGGACGGAGAGACGGACGGACGGACGGAGAGACGGACGGACGGACGGAGAGACGGACGGACGGAGAGACGGACGGACGGACGGAGAGACGGACGGACGGACGGACGGAGAGACGGACGGACGGACGGAGAGACGGACGGACGGACGGAGAGACGGACGGACGGACGGAGAGACGGACGGACGGACGGAGAGACGGACGGACGGACGGGGGGACGGTCGGAGAGACGGACGGAGAGACGGACGGACGGACGGAGAGACCGACGGACGGATGGACGGATGGACGGACGGACGGACGGGCGGACGGACGAGACGGACGGACGGACGGAGAGACGGACGGGCGAACGGAGAGACGGACGGACGGACGGAGAGACGGACGGACGGACGGAGAGACGGACGGACGGATGGAGAGACGGACGGACTGACGGAGAGACGGACGGAGAGACGGACGGACGGACGGAGAGACGGACGGACGGACGGAGAGACGGACGGACGGAGGGAGAGACGGACGGACGGACGGAGAGACGGACGGACGGATGGACGAACGGACGGAGAGACGGACGGACGGACGGAGAGACGGACGGACGGACGGAGAGACGGACGGACGGACGGAGAGACGGACGGACGGAAGGAGAGACGGACGGACGGAGGGAGAGACGGACGGACGGACGGAGAGACGGACGGACGGATGGACGGACGGACGGAGAGACGGACGGACGGACGGAGAGACGGAGAGACGGACGGACGGACGGAGAGACGGACGGACGGACGGAGAGACGGACGGACGGACGGAGAGACGGACGGACGGACGGAGACGGACGGACGGACGGAGAGACGGACGGACGGACGGACGGACGGATGGACGGACGGACGGAGAGAGGGACGGACGGACGGACGGAGAGACGGACGGATGGACGGAGAGACGGACGGACGGACGGAGAGACGGACGGACGGACGGAGAGACGGACGGAGAGACGGACGGACGGACGGAGAGACGGACGGACGGACGGACGGAGAGACGGACGGACGGACGGACGGTCGGAGAGAAGGACGGACGGACGGAGAGACGGACGGACGGAGAGACGGACGGACGGACGGACGGACGGACGGAGAGATGGACGTACGGACGGACGGAGAGACGGACGGACGGACGGAGAGACGGACGGACGGACGGAGAGACGGACGGACGGACGGAGAGACGGACGGACGGACGAAGAGACGGACGGACTAACGGAGAGACGGACGGACGGAGAGACGGACGGACGGAGAGACGGACGGACGGACGGAGAGACGGACGGACGGACGGAGAGACGGACGGACGGACAGACGGAGAGACGGACGGACGGACGGACGGAGAGACGGACGGACGGACGGACGGACGGAGAGACGGACGGACGGACGGACGGAGAGACGGACGGACGGACGGAGAGACGGACGGACGGA
>NW_024609978.1:55000-92500 GCF_016920785.2 Ixodes scapularis
CGGAGAGACGGACGGACGGACGGAGAGACGGACGGAGAGACGGACGGACGGACGGAGAGACGGACGGACGGACGGACGGAGAGACGGACGGACGGACGGAGAGACGGACGGACGGATGGAGAGACGGACGGACGGACGGAGAGACGGAGAGACGGACGGACGGACGGAGAGACGGACGGACGGACGGAGAGA
Organism: Ixodes scapularis; assembly: GCF_016920785.2. Taxonomy (NCBI): domain Eukaryota; kingdom Metazoa; phylum Arthropoda; class Arachnida; order Ixodida; family Ixodidae; genus Ixodes; species Ixodes scapularis. Next base: position 55,193 of record NW_024609978.1, read on the forward strand.
CGGACGGACGGACGGACGGACGGATGGACGGACGGACGGAGAGACGGACGGACGGACGGAGAGACGGAGAGACGGACGGACGGACGGAGAGACGGACGGACGGAGGGAGAGACGGACGGACGGACGGACGGACGGATGGACGGACGGACGGAGAGACGGACGGACCGACGGACGGAGAGACGGACGGACGGACGGAGAGACGGACGGACGGACGGAGAGACGGACGGACGGACGGAGAGACGGACGGACGGACGGAGAGACGGACGGACGGACGGACGGAGAGACGGACGGACGCCCGGACGGTCGGAGAGACGGACGGACGGACGGACGGAGAGACGGACGGACGGACGGAGAGACGGACGGACGGACGGACGGACGTACGGAGAGACGGACGGACGGAGAGACGGACGGACGGACGGAGAGACGGACGGACGGACGGAGAGACGGATGGCCGGACGGAGAGACGGACGGAGAGACGGACGGACGGACGGAGAGACGGACGGACGGACGGAGAGACGGACGGACGGACGGAGAGACGGACGGCCGGACGGAGAGACGGACGGACGGACGGACGGAGAGACGGACGGACGGAGAGACGGACGGACGGACGGAGATACGGACGGACGGACGGAGAGACGGACGGAGAGACGGACGGACGGACGGACGGAGAGACGGACGGACGGACGGAGAGACGGACGGACGGACGGAGAGACGGACGGACGGACGGAGAGACGGACGGACGGACGGAGATACGGACGGACGGACGGAGAGACGGACGGAGAGACGGACGGAGATACGGACGGACGGACGGAGAGACGGACGGACGGACGGAGAAACGGACGGACGGACGGAGAGACGGACGGACGGAGAGACGGACGGACGGACGGACGGAGAGACGGACGGACGGACGGAGAGACGGACGGACGGACGGACGGACGGAGAGACGGACGGACGGACGGAGAGACGGACGGACGTACGGAGAGACGGACGGACGGACGGAGAGACGGACGGACGGACGGAGAGACGGACGTACGGACGGACGGAGAGACGGACGGACGGACGGAGAGACGGACGGACGGACGGAGAGACGGACGGACGTACGGAGAGACGGACGGACGGACGGAGAGACGGACGGACGGACGGAGAGACGGACGGACGGACGGAGGGACGGACGGACGGAGAGACGGACGGACGGACGGAGAGACGGACGGACTAACGGAGAGACGGACGGACGGAGAGACGGACGGACGGAGAGACGGACGGACGGACGGAGAGACGGACGGACGGACGGAGAGACGGACGGACGGACAGACGGAGAGACGGACGGACGGACGGACGGAGAGACGGACGGACGGACGGAGAGACGGACGGACGGACGGAGAGACGGACGGACGGACAGACGGAGAGACGGACGGACGGACGGACGGAGAGACGGACGGACGGAGAGACGGACGGACGGACGGAGAGACGGACGGACGGACGGACGGAGAGACGGACGGATGGACGGAGAGACGGACGGACGGACGGACGGAGAGACGGACGGACGGACGGAGAGACGGACGAACGGAGAGACGGACGGACGGACGGACGGACGGACGGAGAGACGGACGTACGGACGGACGGAGAGACGGACGGACGGACGGAGAGACGGACGGACGGACGGAGAGACGGACGGACGGACGGAGAGACGGACGGACGGACGGAGAGACGGACGGACTAACGGAGAGACGGACGGACGGAGAGACGGACGGACGGAGAGACGGACGGACGGACGGAGAGACGGACGGACGGACGGAGAGACGGACGGACGGACAGACGGAGAGACGGACGGACGGACGGACGGAGAGACGGACGGACGGACGGACGGACGGAGAGACGGACGGACGGACGGACGGAGAGACGGACGGACGGACGGAGAGACGGACGGACGGACGGAGAGACGGACGGACGGAGAGACGGACGGACGGACGGAGAGACGGACGGACGGACGGACGGAGAGACGGACGGACGGACGGAGAGACGGACGGACGGACGGAGAGACGGACGGACGGAGAGACGGACGGACGGACGGAGAGACGGACGGACGGACGGAGGGACGGTCGGAGAGACGGACGGACGGACGGAGAGACGGACGGACGGACGGAGAGACCGACGGACGGATGGACGGATGGACGGACGGACGGACGGGCGGACGGACGAGACGGACGGACGGACGGAGAGACGGACGGGCAAACGGAGAGACGGACGGACGGACGGAGAGACGGACGGACGGACGGAGAGACGGACGGACGGATGGAGAGACGGACGGACTGACGGAGAGACGGACGGAGAGACGGACGGACGGACGGAGAGACGGACGGACGGACGGAGAGACGGACGGACGGAGGGAGAGACGGACGGACGGACGGAGAGACGGACGGACGGATGGACGAACGGACGGAGAGACGGACGGACGGACGGAGAGACGGACGGACGGACGGAGAGACGGACGGACGGACGGAGAGACGGACGGACGGAAGGAGAGACGGACGGACGGAGGGAGAGACGGACGGACGGACGGAGAGACGGACGGACGGATGGACGGACGGACGGAGAGACGGACGGACGGACGGAGAGACGGAGAGACGGACGGACGGACGGAGAGACGGACGGACGGACGGAGAGACGGACGGACGGACGGAGAGACGGACGGACGGACGGAGACGGACGGACGGAGGGAGAGATGGACGGACGGACGGACGGACGGATGGACGGACGGACGGAGAGAGGGACGGACGGACGGACGGAGAGACGGACGGACGGACGGAGAGACGGACGGACGGACGGAGAGACGGACGGACGGACGGAGAGACGGACAGAGAGACGGACGGACGGACGGAGAGACGGACGGACGGACGGACGGAGAGACGGACGGACGGACGGACGGTCGGAGAGAAGGACGGACGGACGGAGAGACGGACGGACGGATGGAGAGACGGACGGACGGAGAGACGGACGGACGGACGGACGGACGGACGGAGAGACGGACGTACGGACGGACGGAGAGACGGACGGACGGACGGAGAGACGGACGGACGGACGGAGAGACGGACGGACGGACGGAGAGACGGACGGACGGACGAAGAGACGGACGGACTAACGGAGAGACGGACGGACGGAGAGACGGACGGACGGAGAGACGGACGGACGGACGGAGAGACGGACGGACGGACGGAGAGACGGACGGACGGACAGACGGAGAGACGGACGGACGGACGGACGGAGAGACGGACGGACGGACGGACGGACGGAGAGACGGACGGACGGACGGACGGAGAGACGGACGGACGGACGGAGAGACGGACGGACGGACGGAGAGACGGACGGACGGAGAGACGGACGGACGGACGGAGAGACGGACGGACGGACGGACGGAGGGACGGACGGACGGACGGAGAGACGGACGGACGGACGGACGGACGGAGAGACGGACGGACGGACGGAGAGACGGACGGACGGACGGAGGGACGGTCGGAGAGACGGACGGACGGACGGAGAGACGGACGGACGGACGGAGAGACCGACGGACGGATGGACGGATGGACGGACGGACGGACGGGCGGACGGACGAGACGGACGGACGGACGGAGAGACGGACGGGCGAACGGAGAGACGGACGGACGGACGGAGAGACGGACGGACGGACGGAGAGACGGACGGACGGATGGAGAGACGGACGGACTGACGGAGAGACGGACGGAGAGACGGACGGACGGACGGAGAGACGGACGGACGGACGGAGAGACGGACGGACGGAGGGAGAGACGGACGGACGGACGGAGAGACGGACGGACGGATGGACGAACGGACGGAGAGACGGACGGACGGACGGAGAGACGGACGGACGGACGGAAAGACGGACGGACGGACGGAGAGACGGACGGACGGACGGAGAGACGGACGGACGGAGGGAGAGACGGACGGACGGACGGAGAGACGGACGGACGGATGGACGGACGGACGGAGAGACAGACGGACGGACGGAGAGACGGAGAGACGGACGGACGGACGGAGAGACGGACGGACGGACGGAGAGACGGACGGACGGACGGAGAGACGGACGGACGGACGGAGACGGACGGACGGAGGGAGAGACGGACGGACGGACGGACGGACGGATGGACGGACGGACGGAGAGAGGGACGGACGGACGGACGGAGAGACGGACGGACGGACGGAGAGACGGACGGACGGACGGAGAGACGGACGGAGAGACGGACGGACGGACGGAGAGACGGACGGACGGACGGACGGAGAGACGGACGGACGGACGGACGGTCGGAGAGAAGGACGGACGGACGGAGAGACGGACGGACGGATGGAGAGACGGACGGACGGACGGAGAGACGGACGGACGGACGGAGAGACGGACGGACGGACGGAGAGACGGACGGACGGACGGAGAGACGGACGAACGGACGGAGAGACGGACGGACGGATGGACGGACGGACGGAGAGACGGACGGACGGACGGACGGAGAGACGGACGGACGGACGGAGAGACGGACGGACGGACGGACGGAATGACGGACGGACGGACGGAGAGACGGACGGACGGAGAGACGGGCGGACGGACGGAGAGACGGACGGACGGAGAGACGGACAGACGGACGGAAGGAGAGACGGACGGACGGAGAGACGGACGGATGGACGGAGAGACGGACGGACGGAGAGACGGACGGACGGACGGAGAGACGGACGGACGGACGGACGGAGAGACGGACGGACGGACGGAGAGACGGACGGGTGGACGGAGAGACGGAGAGACGGACGGAGAGACGGACGGAGAGACGGAGAGACGGACGGAGAGACGGAGAGACGGACGGAGAGACGGACGGACGGAAAGACGGACGGACGGACGGACGGAGAGACGGACGGACGGACGGGCGGAGAGACGGACGGACGGACGGAGAGACGGACGGACGGACGGAGAGACGGACGGACGGACGGAGAGACGGACGGAGAGACGTACGGAGAGACGGACGGAGAGACGGACGGAGAGACGGAGAGACGGACGGAGAGAAGGACGGAGAGACGGACGGAGAGACGGAGAAACGGACGGAGAGACGGACGGAGAGACGGACGGACGGGGAGACGGACGGACGGACGGAGAGACGGACGGACGGACGGACGGAGAGACGGACGGACGGACGGACGGAGAGACGGACGGACGGACGGAGAGACGGACGGACGGACGGAAAGACGGACGAACGGACGGAGAGACGGACGGACGGACGTAGAGACGGACGGACGGACGGAGAGACGGACGGACGGACGGAGAGACGGACGGACGGACGGAGAGACGGACGAACGGACGGAGAGACGGACGGACGGATGGACGGACGGACGGAGAGACGGACGGACGGACGGACGGAGAGACGGACGGACGGACGGAGAGACGGACGGACGGACGGAGAGACGGACGGACGGACGGAGAGACGGACGGACGGACGGAGATACGGACGGACGGACGGAGAGACGGACGGAGAGACGGACGGACGGACGGACGGAGATACGGACGGACGGACGGAGAGACGGACGGACGGACGGAGAGACGGACGGACGGACGGAGAGACGGACGGACGGACGGAGAGACGGACGGACGGACGGAGAGACGGACGGACGGACGGAGAGACGGACGGACGGATGGACGGACGGACGGAGAGACGGACGGACGGACGGACGGAGAGACGGACGGACGGACGGAGAGACGGACGGACGGACGGAGAGACGGACGGACGGACGGAGAGACGGACGGACGGAGGGAGAGACGGACGGACGGACGGAGAGACGGACGGACGGATGGACGGACGGACGGAGAGACGGACGGACGGACGGAGAGATGGAGAGACGGACGGACGGACGGAGAGCCGGACGGACGGACGGAGGGAGAGACGGACGAACGGACGCACGGACGGATGGACGGACGGACGGAGAGAGGGACGGACGGACGGACGGAGAGACGGACGGACGGACGGAGAGACGGACGGACGGACGGAGAGACGGACGGACGGACGGAGAGACGGACGGAGAGACGGACGGACGGACGGAGAGACGGACGGACGGACGGACGGAGAGACGGACGGACGGACGGTCGGAGAGAAGGACGGACGGACGGAGAGACGGACGGACGGATGGAGAGACGGACGGACGGACAGAGAGACGGACGGACGGACGGAGAGACGGACGGACGGACGGAGAGACGGACGGACGGACGGAGAGACGGAGGACGGACGGAGAGACGGACGGACTAACGGAGAGACGGACGGACGGAGAGACGGACGGACGGAGAGACGGACGGACGGACGGAGAGACGGACGGACGGACGGAGAGACGGACGGACGGACAGACGGAGAGACGGACGGACGGACGGACGGAGAGACGGACGGACGGACGGAGAGACGGACGGACGGACGGAGAGACGGACGGGCGGACGGAGATACGGACGGACGGACGGAGAGACGGACGGAGAGACGGACGGACGGACGGACGGAGATACGGACGGACGGACGGAGAGACGGACGGACGGACGGAGAGACGGACGGACGGACGGAGAGACGGACGGACGGACGGAGAGACGGACGGACGGACGGAGAGACGGACGAACGGACGGAGAGACGGACGGACGGATGGACGGACGGACGGAGAGACGGACGGACGGACTGACGGAGAGACGGACGGACGGACGGAGAGACGGACGGACGGACGGAGAGACGGACGGACGGAGGGAGAGACGGACGGACGGACGGAGAGACGGACGGACGGATGGACGGACGGACGGAGAGACGGACGGACGGACGGAGAGACGGAGAGACGGACGGACGGACGGAGAAACGGACGGACGGACGGAGAGACGGACGGACGGACGGAGAGACGGACGGACGGACGGAGACGGACGGACGGAGGGAGAGACGGACGGACGGACGGACGGACGGATGGACGGACGGACGGAGAGAGGGACGGACGGACGGACGGAGAGACGGACGGACGGACGGAGAGACGGACGGACGGACGGAGAGACGGACGGACGGACGGAGAGACGGACGGAGAGACGGACGGACGGACGGAGAGACGGACGGACGGACGGACGGAGAGACGGACGGACGGACGGACGGTCGGAGAGAAGGACGGACGGACGGAGAGACGGACGGACGGATGGAGAGACGGACGGACGGACGGAGAGACGGACGGACGGACGGAGAGACGGACGGACGGACGGAGAGACGGACGGACGGACGGAGAGACGGACGGACGGATGGAGAGACGGAGAGACGGACGGACGGATGGACGGACGGACGGAGAGACGGACGGACGGACGGACGGAGAGACGGACGGACGGACGGACGGATAGACGGACGGACGGACGGAGAGACGGGCGGACGGATGGAGAGACGGACGGACGGAGAGACGGACGGACGGACGGAAGGAGAGACGGACGGACGGAGAGACGGACGGATGGACGGAGAGACGGACGGACGGAGAGACGGACGGACGGACGGAGAGACGGACGGACGGACGGACGGAGAGACGGACGGACGGACGGAGAGACGGACGGGCGGACGGAGAGACGGAGAGACGGACGGAGAGACGGACGGAGAGACGGAGAGACGGACGGAGAGACGGAGAGACGGACGGAGAGACGGACGGACGGAAAGACGGACGGACGGACGGACGGAGAGACGGACGGACGGACGGGCGGAGAGACGGACGGACGGAGGGAGAGACGGACGGACGGACGGAGAGACGGACGGACGGACGGAGAGACGGACGGAGAGACGTACGGAGAGACGGACGGAGAGACGGACGGAGAGACGGAGAGACGGACGGAGAGAAGGACGGAGAGACGGAGAGACGGACGGAGAGACGGAGAAACGGACGGAGAGACGGACGGAGAGACGGACGGACGGAGAGACGGACGGACGGACGGAGAGACGGACGGACGGACGGACGGAGAGACGGACGGACGGACGGACGGAGAGACGGACGGACGGACGGAGAGACGGACGGACGGACGGAAAGACGGACGAACGGACGGAGAGACGGACGGACGGACGGAGAGACGGACGGACGGACGTAGAGACGGACGGACGGACGGAGAGACGGACGGACGGACGGAGAGACGGACGGACGGACGGAGAGACGGACGGACGGACGGAGAGACGGACGGACGGAGAGACGGACGGAGAGACGGACGGACAGACAGAGAGACGGACGGACGGAGAGACGGACGGACTAACGGAGAGACGGACGGACGGAGAGACGGACGGACGGACGGAGAGACGGACGGACGGACGGAGAGACGGACGGACGGACAGACGGAGAGACGGACGGACGGACGGAGAGACGGACGGACGGACGGAGAGACGGACGGACGGACGGAGAGACGGACGGACGGACGGAGATACGGACGGACGGACGGAGAGACGGACGGAGAGACGGACGGACGGACGGACGAAGATACGGACGGACGGACGGAGAGACGGACGGACGGACGGAGAGACGGACGGACGGACGGAGAGACGGACGGACGGACGGAGAGACGGACGGACGGACGGAGAGACGGACGGACGGACGGAGAGACGGACGAACGGACGGAGAGACGGACGGACGGATGGACGGACGGACGGAGAGACGGACGGACGGACGGACGGACGGACGGAGAGACGGACGGACGGACGGAGAGACGGACGGACGGACGGAGAGACGGACGGACGGAGGGAGAGACGGACGGACGGACGGAGAGACGGACGGACGGATGGACGGACGGACGGAGAGACGGACGGACGGACGGAGAGATGGAGAGACGGACGGACGGACGGAGAGACGGACGGACGGACGGAGAGACGGACGGACGGACGGAGGGAGAGACGGACGGACGGACGCACGGACGGATGGACGGACGGACGGAGAGAGGGACGGACGGACGGACGGAGAGACGGACGGACGGACGGAGAGACGGACGGACGGACGGAGAGACGGACGGACGGACGGAGAGACGGACGGAGAGACGGACGGACGGACGGAGAGACGGACGGACGGACGGACGGAGAGACGGACGGACGGACGGTCGGAGAGAAGGACGGACGGACGGAGAGACGGACGGACGGATGGAGAGACGGACGGACGGACAGAGAGACGGACGGACGGACGGAGAGACGGATGGACGGACGGAGAGACGGACGGACGGACGGAGAGACGGACGAACGGACGGAGAGACGGACGGACGGATGGACGGACGGACGGAGAGACGGACGGACGGACGGACGGAGAGACGGACGGACGGACGGAGAGACGGACGGACGGACGGAGAGACGGACGGACGGACGGACGGATAGACGGACGGACGGACGGAGAGACGGACGGACGGAGAGACGGGCGGACGGACGGAGAGACGGACGGACGGAGAGACGGACGGACGGACGGAAGGAGAGACGGACGGACGGAGAGACGGACGGATGGACGGAGAGACGGACGGACGGAGAGACGGACGGACGGACGGAGAGACGGACGGACGGACGGACGGAGAGACGGACGGACGGACGGAGAGACGGACGGGCGGACGGAGAGACGGAGAGACGGACGGAGAGACGGACGGAGAGACGGAGAGACGGACGGAGAGACGGACGGAGAGACGGACGGACGGAAAGACGGACGGACGGACGGACGGAGAGACGGACGGACGGACGGGCGGAGAGACGGACGGACGGACGGAGAGACGGACGGACGGACGGAGAGACGGACGGAGAGACGTACGGAGAGACGGACGGAGAGACGGACGGAGAGACGGAGAGACGGACGGAGAGAAGGACGGAGAGACGGAGAAACGGACGGAGAGACGGACGGAGAGACGGACGGACGGAGAGACGGACGGACGGACGGAGAGACGGACGGACGGACGGACGGAGAGACGGACGGACGGACGGAGAGACGGACGGACGGACGGAAAGACGGACGAACGGACGGAGAGACGGACGGACGGACGGAGAGACGGACGGAGAGACGGACGGACAGACGGAGAGACGGACGGACGGACGGAGAGACGGACGGACGGAGAGACGGACGGACAGACAGAGAGACGGACGGACGGACGGAGAGACGGACGGACTAACGGAGAGACGGACGGACGGAGAGACGGACGGACGGACGGAGAGACGGACGGACGGACGGAGAGACGGACGGACGGACAGACGGAGAGACGGACGGACGGACGGAGAGACGGACGGACGGACGGAGAGACGGACGGACGGACGGAGAGACGGACGGACGGACGGAGATACGGACGGACGGACGGAGAGACGGACGGAGAGACGGACGGACGGACGGACGGAGATACGGACGGACGGACGGAGAGACGGACGGACGGACGGAGAGACGGACGGACGGACGGACGCAGAGACGGACGGACGGACGGAGAGACGGACGGACGGACGGACGGAGATACGGACGGACGGACGGAGAGACGGACGGAGATACGGACGGACGGACGGAGAGACGGACGGACGGACGGAGAGACGGACGGACGGACGGAGAGACGGACGGACGGACGGAGAGACGGACGGACGGGCGGAGAGACGGACGGACGGACGGACGGACGGAGAGACGGACGGACGGACGGAGAGACGGACGGACGTACGGAGAGACGGACGGACGGACGGAGAGACGGACGTACGGACGGACGGAGAGACGGACGGACGGACGGAGAGACGGACGGACGGACGGAGAGACGGACGGACGGACGGAGAGACGGACAGACGGACGGAGAGACGGACGGACTAACGGAGAGACGGACGGACGGAGAGACGGACGGACGGACAGACGGAGAGACGGACGGACGGACGGACGGAGAGACGGACGGACGGACGGACGGAGAGACGGACGGACGGAGAGACGGACGGACGGACGGAGAGACGGACGGACGGACGGAGAGACGGACGGACCGACGGAGAGACGGACGGACGGACGGAGAGACGGACGGACGGACGGAGAGACGGACGGACGGACAGACGGAGAGACGGACGGACGGACGGACGGAGAGACGGACGGACGGACGGACGGACGGAGAGACGGACGGACGGAGAGACGGACGGACGGACGGAGAGACGGACGGACGGACGGAGAGACGGACGGACGGAGAGACGGACGGACGGACGGAGAGACGGACGGACGGACGGAGAGACGGACGGACGGACGGACGGAGAGACGGACGGACGGACGGAGAGACGGACGGAGAGACGGACGGACGGACGGAGAGACGGACGGACGGACGGAGAGACGGACGGACGGACGGAGAGACGGACGGACGGACGGAGGGACGGTCGGAGAGACGGACGGACGGACGGAGAGACGGACGGACGGACGGAGAGACCGACGGACGGATGGACGGACGGACGGACGGGCGGACGGACGGACGGAGAGACGGACGGACGGAGAGACGGACGGACGGACGGAGAGACGGACGGGCGGACGGAGAGACGGACGGACGGACGGAGAGACGGACGGACGGACGGAGAGACGGACGGACGGATGGAGAGACGGACAGACTGACGGAGAGACGGACGGAGAGACGGACGGACGGACGGAGAGACGGACGGACGGACGGAGAGACGGACGGACGGAGGGAGAGACGGACGGACGGACGGAGAGACGGACGGACGGATGGACGAACGGACGGAGAGACGGACGGACGGACGGAGAGACGGACGGACGGACGGAGAGACGGACGGACGGACGGAGAGACGGACGGACGGACGGAGAGACGGACGGACGGAGGGAGAGACGGACGGACGGACGGAGAGACGGACGGACGGATGGACGGACGGACGGAGAGACGGACGGACGGACGGAGAGACGGAGAGACGGACGGACGGACGGAGAGACGGACGGACGGACGGAGAGACGGACGGACGGACGGAGAGACGGACGGACGGACGGAGACGGACGGACGGAGGGAGAGACGGACGGACGGACGGACGGACGGATGGACGGACGGACGGAGAGACGGACGGACGGACGGACGGAGAGACGGACGGACGGACGGAGAGACGGACGGACGGACGGAGAGACGGACGGAGAGACGGACGGACGGACGGACGGACGGAGAGACGGACGGACGGACGGACGGTCGGAGAGAAGGACGGACGGACGGAGAGACGGACGGACGGATGGAGAGACGGACGGACGGACGGAGAGACGGACGGACGGACGGAGAGACGGACGGACGGACGGAGAGACGGACGGACGGACGGAGAGACGGACGAACGGACGGAGAGACGGACGGACGGATGGACGGACGGACGGAGAGACGGACGGACGGACGGACGGAGAGACGGACGGACGGACGGAGAGACGGACGGACGGACGGACGGATAGACGGACGGACGGACGGAGAGACGGGCGGACGGACGGAGAGACGGACGGACGGAGAGACGGACGGACGGACGGAAGGAGAGACGGACGGACGGAGAGACGGACGGACGGAGAGACGGACGGACGGACGGAGAGACGGACGGACGGACGGACGGAGAGACGGACGGACGGACGGAGAGACGGACGGGCGGACGGAGAGACGGAGAGACGGACGGAGAGACGGACGGAGAGACGGAGAGACGGACGGAGAGACGGACGGACGGAAAGACGGACGGACGGAGAGACGGACGGACGGACGGGCGGAGAGACGGACGGACGGACGGAGAGACGGACGGACGGACGGAGAGACGGACGGACGGACGGAGAGACGGACGGAGAGACGGACGGAGAGACGTACGGAGAGACGGACGGAGAGACGGACGGAGAGACGGAGAGACGGACGGAGAGAAGGACGGAGAGACGGAGAGACGGACGGAGAGACGGAGAAACGGACGGAGAGACGGACGGAGAGACGGACGGACGGAGAGACGGACGGACGGACGGACAGAGAGACGGACGGACGGACGGACGGAGAGACGGACGGACGGATGGAGAGACGGACGGACGGACGGACGGAGAGACGGACGGACGGACGGAAAGACGGACGAACGGACGGAGAGACGGACGGACGGACGGAGAGACGGACGGACGGATGGAGAGACGGACGGACGGATGGACGGATGGACGGACGGACGGACGGACGGAGAGACGGACGGACGGACGGAGAGACGGACGGACGGAGAGACGGACGGACGGACGGAGAGACGGACGGACGGACGGAGAGATGGACGGGCGGACGGAGAGACGGACGGACGGACGGAGAGACGGACGGACGGACGTAGAGACGGACGGACGGACGGAGAGACGGACGGACGGACGGAGAGACGGACGGACGGACGGAGAGACGGACGGACGGAGAGACGGACGGAGAGACGGACGGACAGACAGAGAGACGGACGGACGGACGGAGAGACGGACGGACTAACGGAGAGACGGACGGACGGAGAGACGGACGGACGGACGGAGAGACGGACGGACGGACGGAGAGACGGACGGACGGACAGACGGAGAGACGGACGGACGGACGGAGAGACGGACGGACGGACGGAGAGACGGACGGACGGACGGAGAGACGGACGGACGGACGGAGAGACGGACGGACGGACGGAGATACGGACGGACGGACGGAGAGACGGACGGAGAGACGGACGGACGGACGGACGGAGATACGGACGGACGGACGGAGAGACGGACGGACGGACGGAGAGACGGACGGACGGACGGAGAGACGGACGGACGGACGGAGAGACGGACGGACGGACGGAGATACGGACGGACGGACGGAGAGACGGACGGAGAGACGGACGGAGATACGGACGGACGAACGGAGAGACGGACGGACGGACGAAGAGACGGACGGACGGACGGAGAGACGGACGGACGGACGGACGAAGAGACGGACGGACGGACGGAGAGACGGACGGACGGACGGACGGACGGAGAGACGGACGGACGGACGGAGAGACGGACGGACGTACGGAGAGACGGACGGACGGACGGAGAGACGGACGGACGGACGGAGAGACGGACGTACGGACGGACGGAGAGACGGACGGACGGACGGAGAGACGGACGGACGGACGGAGAGACGGACGGACGGACGGAGAGACGGACGGACTAACGGAGAGACGGACGGACGGAGAGACGGACGGACGGACGGAGAGACGGACGGACGGACGGAGAGACGGACGGACGGACAGACGGAGAGACGGACGGACGGACGGACGGAGAGACGGACGGACGGAGGGACGGACGGACGGACGGACGGAGAGACGGACGGACGGACGGAGAGACGGACGGACGGACGGAGAGACGGACGGACGGAGAGACGGACGGACGGACGGAGAGACGGACGGAGAGACGGAGAGACGGACGGACGGACGGAGAGACGGACGGACGGACGGAGAGACGGACGGACGGACGGACGGACGGATGGACGGACGGACGGAGAGACGGACGGACGGACGGAGAGACGGAGAGACGGACGGACGGACGGAGAGACGGACGGACGGAGGGAGAGACGGACGGACGGACGGAGAGACGGACGGACGGACGGACGGAGAGACGGACGGACGGACGGAGAGACGGACGGACGGACGGAGAGACGGACGGAGAGACGGACGGACGGACGGAGAGACGGACGGACGGACGGACGGAGAGACGGACGGACGCACGGACGGTCGGAGAGAAGGACGGACGGACGGAGAGACGGACGGACGGATGGAGAGACGGACGGACGGACGGAGAGACGGACGGACGGACGGAGATACGGACGGACGGACGGAGAGACGGACGGACGGACGGAGAGACGGACGAACGGACGGAGAGACGGACGGACGGATGGACGGACGGACGGAGAGACGGACGGACGGACGGAGAGACGGACGGACGGACGGACGGATAGACGGACGGACGGACGGAGAGACGGACGGACGGAGAGACGGGCGGACGGACGGAGAGACGGACGGACGGAGAGACGGACGGACGGACGGAAGGAGAGACGGACGGACGGAGAGACGGACGGACGGACGGAGAGACGGACGGACGGACGGAGAGACGGACGGACGGACGGACGGAGAGACGGACGGACGGACGGAGAGACGGACGGGCGGACGGAGAGACGGAGAGACGGACGGAGAGACGGACGGAGAGACGGAGAGACGGACGGAGAGACGGACGGAGAGACGGAGAGACGGACGGAGAGACGAACGGACGGAAAGACGGACGGACGGACGGACGGAGAGACGGACGGACGGACGGATGGAGAGACGGACGGACGGACGGACGGAGAGACGGACGGACGGACGGATGGAGAGACGGACGGACGGACGGACGGAGAGACGGACGGACGGACGGAGAGACGGACGGACGGACGGAAAGACGGACGAACGGACGGAGAGACGGACGGACGGACGGAGAGACGGACGGACGGACGGAGAGACGGACGGACGGATGGACGGATGGACGGACGGACGGACGGAGAGACGGACGGACGGACGGAGAGACGGACGGACGGACGGACGGAGAGACGGACGGACGGACGGAGAGACGGACGGACGGACGGAGAGATGGACGGGCGGACGGAGAGACGGACGGACGGACGGAGAGACGGACGGACGGACGGAGAGACGGACGGACGGACGTAGAGACGGACGGACGGTCGGAGAGACGGACGGACGGACGGAGATACGGACGGACGGACGGAGAGACGGACGGAGAGACGGACGGACGGACGGACGGAGATACGGACGGACGGACGGAGAGACGGACGGACGGACGGACGGACGGAGAGACGGACGGACGGACGGAGAGACGGACGGACGGACGGAGAGACGGACGGACGGACGGGCGGACGGACGGACGGAGAGACGGACGGACGGACTGAGAGACGGACGGACGTACGGAGAGACGGACGGACGGAGAGACGGACGGACGGACGGAGAGACGGACGGACGGACGGACGGAGAGACGGACGGACGGACGGAGAGACGGACGGGCGGACGGAGAGACGGAGAGACGGACGGAGAGACGGACGGAGAGACGGAGAGACGGACGGAGAGACGGAGAGACGGACGGAGAGACGGACGGACGGAAAGACGGACGGACGGACGGACGGAGAGACGGACGGACGGACGGGCGGAGAGACGGACGGACGGAGGGAGAGATGGACGGACGGACGGAGAGACGGACGGACGGACGGAGAGACGGACGGAGAGACGTACGGAGAGACGGACGGAGAGACGGACGGAGAGACGGAGAGACGGACGGAGAGAAGGACGGAGAGACGGAGAGACGGACGGAGAGACGGAGAAACGGACGGAGAGACGGACGGAGAGACGGACGGACGGAGAGACGGACGGACGGACGGAGAGACGGACGGACGGACGGACGGAGAGACGGACGGATGGACGGACGGAGAGACGGACGGACGGACGGAGAGACGGACGGACGGACGGAAAGACGGACGAACGGACGGAGAGACGGACGGACGGACGGAGAGACGGACGGACGGACGTAGAGACGGACGGACGGACGGAGAGACGGACGGACGGACGGAGAGACGGACGGACGGACGGAGAGACGGACGGACGGACGGAGAGACGGACGGACGGACAGACGGAGAGACGGACGGACGGACGGAGAGACGGACGGACGGACGGAGAGACGGACGGACGGACGGAGAGACGGACGGACGGACGGAGATACGGACGGACGGACGGAGAGACGGACGGACGGACGGACGAAGATACGGACGGACGGACGGAGAGACGGACGGACGGACGGAGAGACGGACGGACGGACGGAGAGACGGACGGACGGACGGAGAGACGGACGGACGGACGGAGAGACGGACGGACGGACGGAGAGACGGACGAACGGACGGAGAGACGGACGGACGGATGGACGGACGGACGGAGAGACGGACGGACGGATGGACGGAGAGACGGACGGACGGACGGAGAGACGGACGGACGGACGGAGAGACGGACGGACGGACGGAGAGACGGACGGACGGAGGGAGAGACGGACGGACGGACGGAGAGACGGACGGACGGATGGACGGACGGACGGAGAGACGGACGGACGGACGGAGAGATGGAGAGACGGACGGACGGACGGAGAGACGGACGGACGGACGGAGAGACGGACGGACGGACGGAGAGACGGACGGACGGACGGAGGGAGAGACGGACGGACGGACGCACGGACGGATGGACGGACGGACGGAGAGAGGGACGGACGGACGGACGGAGAGACGGACGGACGGACGGAGAGACGGACGGACGGACGGAGAGACGGACGGACGGACGGAGAGACGGACGGAGAGACGGACGGACGGACGGAGAGACGGACGGACGGACGGACGGAGAGACGGACGGACGGACGGTCGGAGAGAAGGACGGACGGACGGAGAGACGGACGGACGGATGGAGAGACGGACGGACGGACAGAGAGACGGACGGACGGACGGAGAGACGGACGGACGGACGGAGAGACGGACGGACGGACGGAGAGACGGACGAACGGACGGAGAGACGGACGGACGGATGGACGGACGGACGGAGAGACGGACGGACGGACGGACGGAGAGACGGACGGACGGACGGAGAGACGGACGGACGGACGGACGGATAGACGGACGGACGGACGGAGAGACGGACGGACGGAGAGACGGGCGGACGGACGGAGAGACGGACGGACGGAGAGACGGACGGACGGACGGAAGGAGAGACGGACGGACGGAGAGACGGACGGATGGACGGAGAGACGGACGGACAGAGAGACGGACGGACGGACGGAGAGACGGACGGACGGACGGACGGAGAGACGGACGGACGGACGGAGAGACGGACGGACGGACGGAGAGACGGACGGGCGGACGGAGAGACGGAGAGACGGACGGAGAGACGGACGGAGAGACGGAGAGACGGACGGAGAGACGGACGGAGAGACGGACGGACGGAAAGACGGACGGACGGACGGACGGAGAGACGGACGGACGGACGGGCGGAGAGACGGACGGACGGACGGAGAGACGGACGGACGGACGGAGAGACGGACGGAGAGACGTACGGAGAGACGGACGGAGAGACGGACAGAGAGACGGAGAGACGGACGGAGAGAAGGACGGAGAGACGGAGAAACGGACGGAGAGACGGACGGAGAGACGGACGGACGGAGAGACGGACGGACGGACGGAGAGACGGACGGACGGACGGACGGAGAGACGGACGGACGGACGGAGAGACGGACGGACGGACGGAAAGACGGACGAACGGACGGAGAGACGGACGGACGGACGGAGAGACGGACGGACGGAGGTAGAGACGGACGGACGGACGGAGAGACGGACGGACGGACGGAGAGACGGACGGACGGACGGAGAGACGGACGGACGGAGAGACGGACGGACAGACAGAGAGACGGACGGACGGACGGAGAGACGGACGGACTAACGGAGAGACGGACGGACGGAGAGACGGACGGACGGACGGAGAGACGGACGGACGGACGGAGAGACGGACGGACGGACGGAGAGACGGACGGACGGACGGAGAGACGGACGGAGGGACGGAGAGACGGACGGACGGACGGAGATACGGACGGACGGACGGAGAGACGGACGGAGAGACGGACGGACGGACGGACGGAGATACGGACGGACGGACGGAGAGACGGACGGACGGACGGAGAGACGGACGGACGGACGGACGCAGAGACGGACGGACGGACGGAGAGACGGACGGACGGACGGACGGAGATACGGACGGACGGACGGAGAGACGGACGGAGATACGGACGGACGGACGGAGAGACGGACGGACGGACGGAGAGACGGACGGACGGACGGAGAGACGGACGGACGGACGGAGAGACGGACGGACGGACGGAGAGACGGACGGACGGGCGGAGAGACGGACGGACGGACGGACGGACGGAGAGACGGACGGACGGACGGAGAGACGGACGGACGTACGGAGAGACGGACGGACGGACGGAGAGACGGACGTACGGACGGACGGAGAGACGGACGGACGGACGGAGAGACGGACGGACGGACGGAGAGACGGACGGACGGACGGAGAGACGGACAGACGGACGGAGAGACGGACGGACTAACGGAGAGACGGACGGACGGAGAGACGGACGGACGGACAGACGGAGAGACGGACGGACGGACGGACGGAGAGACGGACGGACGGACGGACGGAGAGACGGACGGACGGAGAGACGGACGGACGGACGGAGAGACGGACGGACGGACGGAGAGACGGACGGACGGACGGAGAGACGGACGGACGGACGGAGAGACGGACGGACGGACGGAGAGACGGACGGACGGACAGACGGAGAGACGGACGGACGGACGGAGAGACGGACGGACGGACGTAGAGACGGACGGACGGTCGGAGAGACGGACGGACGGACGGAGATACGGACGGACGGACGGAGAGACGGACGGAGAGACGGACGGACGGACGGACGGAGATACGGACGGACGGACGGAGAGACGGACGGACGGACGGACGGACGGAGAGACGGACGGACGGACGGAGAGACGGACGGACGGACGGAGAGACGGACGGACGGACGGGCGGACGGACGGACGGAGAGACGGACGGACGGACTGAGAGACGGACGGACGTACGGAGAGACGGACGGACGGAGAGACGGACGGACGGACGGAGAGACGGACGGACGGACGGACGGAGAGACGGACGGACGGACGGAGAGACGGACGGGCGGACGGAGAGACGGAGAGACGGACGGAGAGACGGACGGAGAGACGGAGAGACGGACGGAGAGACGGAGAGACGGACGGAGAGACGGACGGACGGAAAGACGGACGGACGGAGAGACGGACGGACGGACGGGCGGAGAGACGGACGGACGGAGGGAGAGATGGACGGACGGACGGAGAGACGGACGGACGGACGGAGAGACGGACGGAGAGACGTACGGAGAGACGGACGGAGAGACGGACGGAGAGACGGAGAGACGGACGGAGAGAAGGACGGAGAGACGGAGAGACGGACGGAGAGACGGAGAAACGGACGGAGAGACGGACGGAGAGACGGACGGACGGAGAGACGGACGGACGGACGGAGAGACGGACGGACGGACGGACGGAGAGACGGACGGATGGACGGACGGAGAGACGGACGGACGGACGGAGAGACGGACGGACGGACGGAAAGACGGACGAACGGACGGAGAGACGGACGGACGGACGGAGAGACGGACGGACGGACGTAGAGACGGACGGACGGACGGAGAGACGGACGGACGGACGGAGAGACGGACGGACGGACGGAGAGACGGACGGACGGACGGAGAGACGGACGGACGGACAGACGGAGAGACGGACGGACGGACGGAGAGACGGACGGACGGACGGAGAGACGGACGGACGGACGGAGAGACGGACGGACGGACGGAGATACGGACGGACGGACGGAGAGACGGACGGAGAGACGGACGGACGGACGGACGAAGATACGGACGGACGGACGGAGAGACGGACGGACGGACGGAGAGACGGACGGACGGACGGAGAGACGGACGGACGGACGGAGAGACGGACGGACGGACGGAGAGACGGACGGACGGACGGAGAGACGGACGAACGGACGGAGAGACGGACGGACGGATGGACGGACGGACGGAGAGACGGACGGACGGATGGACGGAGAGACGGACGGACGGACGGAGAGACGGACGGACGGACGGAGAGACGGACGGACGGACGGAGAGACGGACGGACGGAGGGAGAGACGGACGGACGGACGGAGAGACGGACGGACGGATGGACGGACGGACGGAGAGACGGACGGACGGACGGAGAGATGGAGAGACGGACGGACGGACGGAGAGACGGACGGACGGACGGAGAGACGGACGGACGGACGGAGAGACGGACGGACGGACGGAGGGAGAGACGGACGGACGGACGCACGGACGGATGGACGGACGGACGGAGAGAGGGACGGACGGACGGACGGAGAGACGGACGGACGGACGGAGAGACGGACGGACGGACGGAGAGACGGACGGACGGACGGAGAGACGGACGGAGAGACGGACGGACGGACGGAGAGACGGACGGACGGACGGACGGAGAGACGGACGGACGGACGGTCGGAGAGAAGGACGGACGGACGGAGAGACGGACGGACGGATGGAGAGACGGACGGACGGACAGAGAGACGGACGGACGGACGGAGAGACGGACGGACGGACGGAGAGACGGACGGACGGACGGAGAGACGGACGAACGGACGGAGAGACGGACGGACGGATGGACGGACGGACGGAGAGACGGACGGACGGACGGACGGAGAGACGGACGGACGGACGGAGAGACGGACGGACGGACGGACGGATAGACGGACGGACGGACGGAGAGACGGACGGACGGAGAGACGGGCGGACGGACGGAGAGACGGACGGACGGAGAGACGGACGGACGGACGGAAGGAGAGACGGACGGACGGAGAGACGGACGGATGGACGGAGAGACGGACGGACAGAGAGACGGACGGACGGACGGAGAGACGGACGGACGGACGGACGGAGAGACGGACGGACGGACGGAGAGACGGACGGACGGACGGAGAGACGGACGGGCGGACGGAGAGACGGAGAGACGGACGGAGAGACGGACGGAGAGACGGAGAGACGGACGGAGAGACGGACGGAGAGACGGACGGACGGAAAGACGGACGGACGGACGGACGGAGAGACGGACGGACGGACGGGCGGAGAGACGGACGGACGGACGGAGAGACGGACGGACGGACGGAGAGACGGACGGAGAGACGTACGGAGAGACGGACGGAGAGACGGACAGAGAGACGGAGAGACGGACGGAGAGAAGGACGGAGAGACGGAGAAACGGACGGAGAGACGGACGGAGAGACGGACGGACGGAGAGACGGACGGACGGACGGAGAGACGGACGGACGGACGGAGAGACGGACGGACGGACGGAAAGACGGACGAACGGACGGAGAGACGGACGGACGGACGGAGAGACGGACGGACGGAGGTAGAGACGGACGGACGGACGGAGAGACGGACGGACGGACGGAGAGACGGACGGACGGACGGAGAGACGGACGGACGGAGAGACGGACGGACAGACAGAGAGACGGACGGACGGACGGAGAGACGGACGGACTAACGGAGAGACGGACGGACGGAGAGACGGACGGACGGACGGAGAGACGGACGGACGGACGGAGAGACGGACGGACGGACGGAGAGACGGACGGACGGACGGAGAGACGGACGGAGGGACGGAGAGACGGACGGACGGACGGAGATACGGACGGACGGACGGAGAGACGGACGGAGAGACGGACGGACGGACGGACGGAGATACGGACGGACGGACGGAGAGACGGACGGACGGACGGAGAGACGGACGGACGGACGGACGCAGAGACGGACGGACGGACGGAGAGACGGACGGACGGACGGACGGAGATACGGACGGACGGACGGAGAGACGGACGGAGATACGGACGGACGGACGGAGAGACGGACGGACGGACGGAGAGACGGACGGACGGACGGAGAGACGGACGGACGGACGGAGAGACGGACGGACGGGCGGAGAGACGGACGGACGGACGGACGGACGGAGAGACGGACGGACGGACGGAGAGACGGACGGACGTACGGAGAGACGGACGGACGGACGGAGAGACGGACGTACGGACGGACGGAGAGACGGACGGACGGACGGAGAGACGGACGGACGGACGGAGAGACGGACGGACGGACGGAGAGACGGACAGACGGACGGAGAGACGGACGGACTAACGGAGAGACGGACGGACGGAGAGACGGACGGACGGACAGACGGAGAGACGGACGGACGGACGGACGGAGAGACGGACGGACGGACGGACGGAGAGACGGACGGACGGAGAGACGGACGGACGGACGGAGAGACGGACGGACGGACGGAGAGACGGACGGACGGACGGAGAGACGGACGGACGGACGGAGAGACGGACGGACGGACAGACGGAGAGACGGACGGACGGACGGACGGAGAGACGGACGGACGGACGGGCGGACGGAGAGACGGACGGACGGAGAGACGGACGGACGGACGGAGAGACGGACGGACGGACGGAGAGACGGACGGACGGAGAGACGGACGGACGGACGGAGAGACGGACGGACGGACGGAGAGACGGACGGACGGACGGACGGAGAGACGGACGGACGGACGGAGAGACGGACGGAGAGACGGACGGACGGACGGAGAGACGGACGGACGGACGGAGAGACGGACGGACGGACGGAGAGACGGACGGACGGACGGAGGGACGGTCGGAGAGACGGACGGACGGACGGAGAGACGGACGGACGGACGGAGAGACCGACGGACGGATGGACGGACGGACGGACGGGCGGACGGACGGACGGAGAGACGGACGGACGGAGAGACGGACGGACGGACGGAGAGACGGACGGGCGGACGGAGAGACGGACGGACGGACGGAGAGACGGACGGACGGACGGAGAGACGGACGGACGGATGGAGAGACGGACGGACTGACGGAGAGACGGACGGAGAGACGGACGGACGGACGGAGAGACGGACGGACGGACGGAGAGACGGACGGACGGAGGGAGAGACGGACGGACGGACGGAGAGACGGACGGACGGATGGACGAACGGACGGAGAGACGGACGGACGGACGGAGAGACGGACGGACGGACGGAGAGACGGACGGACGGACGGAGAGACGGACGGACGGACGGAGAGACGGACGGACGGAGGGAGAGACGGACGGACGGACGGAGAGACGGACGGACGGATGGACGGACGGACGGAGAGACGGACGGACGGACGGAGAGACGGAGAGACGGACGGACGGACGGAGAGACGGACGGACGGACGGAGAGACGGACGGACGGACGGAGAGACGGACGGACGGACGGAGACGGACGGACGGAGGGAGAGACGGACGGACGGACGGACGGACGGATGGACGGACGGACGGAGAGACGGACGGACGGACGGACGGAGAGACGGACGGACGGACGGAGAGACGGACGGACGGACGGAGAGACGGACGGAGAGACGGACGGAGAGACGGACGGACGGACGGACGGACGGTCGGAGAGAAGGACGGACGGACGGAGAGACGGACGGACGGATGGAGAGACGGACGGACGGACGGAGAGACGGACGGACGGACGGAGAGACGGACGGACGGACGGAGAGACGGACGGACGGACGGAGAGACGGACGAACGGACGGAGAGACGGACGGACGGATGGACGGACGGACGGAGAGACGGACGGACGGACGGACGGAGAGACGGACGGACGGACGGAGAGACGGACGGACGGACGGACGGATAGACGGACGGACGGACGGAGAGACGGGCGGACGGACGGAGAGACGGACGGACGGAGAGACGGACGGACGGACGGAAGGAGAGACGGACGGACGGAGAGACGGACGGACGGAGAGACGGACGGACGGACGGAGAGACGGACGGGCGGACGGAGAGACGGAGAGACGGACGGAGAGACGGACGGAGAGACGGACGGAGAGACGGAGAGACGGACGGAGAGACGGACGGACGGAAAGACGGACGGACGGACGGACGGAGAGACGGACGGACGGACGGAGAGACGGACGGACGGACGGAGAGACGGACGGAGAGACGTACGGAGAGACGGACGGAGAGACGGACGGAGAGACGGAGAGACGGACGGAGAGAAGGACGGAGAGACGGAGAGACGGACGGAGAGACGGAGAAACGGACGGAGAGACGGACGGAGAGACGGACGGACGGAGAGACGGACGGACGGACGGACGGAGAGACGGACGGACGGACGGACGGAGAGACGGACGGACGGATGGAGAGACGGACGGACGGACGGACGGAGAGACGGACGGACGGACGGAAAGACGGACGAACGGACGGAGAGACGGACGGACGGACGGAGAGACGGACGGACGGACGGAGAGACGGACGGACGGATGGACGGATGGACGGACGGACGGACGGACGGAGAGACGGACGGACGGACGGAGAGACGGACGGACGGAGAGACGGACGGACGCACGGAGAGACGGACGGACGGACGGAGAGATGGACGGGCGGACGGAGAGACGGACGGACGGACGGAGAGACGGACGGACGGACGGAGAGACGGACGGACGGACGGAGAGACGGACGGACGGACGGAGAGACGGACGGACGGACGGAGAGACGGACGGACGGAGAGACGGACGGAGAGACGGACGGACAGACAGAGAGACGGACGGACGGACGGAGAGACGGACGGACTAACGGAGAGACGGACGGACGGAGAGACGGACGGACGGACGGAGAGACGGACGGACGGAGAGACGGACGGACGGACAGACGGAGAGACGGACGGACGGACGGAGAGACGGACGGACGGACGGAGAGACGGACGGACGGACGGAGAGACGGACGGACGGACGGAGAGACGGACGGACGGACGGAGAGACGGACGGACGGACGGAGATACGGACGGACGGACGGAGAGACGGACGGAGAGACGGACGGACGGACGGACGGAGATACGGACGGACGGACGGAGAGACGGACGGACGGACGGAGAGACGGACGGACGGACGGAGAGACGGACGGACGGACGGAGAGACGGACGGACGGACGGAGAGACGGACGGACGGACGGAGATACGGACGGACGGACGGAGAGACGGACGGAGAGACGGACGGAGATACGGACGGACGAACGGAGAGACGGACGGACGGACGAAGAGACGGACGGACGGACGGAGAGACGGACGGACGGACGGAGAGACGGACGGACGGACGGACGGAGAGACGGACGGACGGACGGAGAGACGGACGGACGGACGGACGGACGGAGAGACGGACGGACGTACGGAGAGACGGACGGACGGACGGAGAGACGGACGGACGGACGGAGAGACGGACGTACGGACGGACGGAGAGACGGACGGACGGACGGAGAGACGGACGGACGGACGGAGAGACGGACGGACGGACGGAGAGACGGACGGACGGACGGAGAGACGGACGGACTAACGGAGAGACGGACGGACGGAGAGACGGACGGACGGAGAGACGGACGGACGGACGGAGAGACGGACGGACGGAGAGACGGACGGACGGACAGACGGAGAGACGGACGGACGGACGGACGGAGAGACGGACGGACGGAGAGACGGACGGACGGACGGACGGAGAGACGGACGGACGGACGGAGAGACGGACGGACGGACGGAGAGACGGACGGACGGAGAGACGGACGGACGGACGGAGAGACGGACGGAGAGACGGAGAGACGGACGGACGGACGGAGAGACGGACGGACGGACGGAGAGACGGACGGACGGACGGACGGACGGATGGACGGACGGACGGAGAGACGGACGGACGGACGGAGAGACGGACGGACGGAGGGAGTGACGGACGGACGGACGGACGGACGGATGGACGGACGGACGGAGAGACGGACGGACGGACGGACGGAGAGACGGACGGACGGACGGAGAGACGGACGGACGGACGGAGAGACGGACGGAGAGACGGACGGACGGACGGAGAGACGGACGGACGGACGGACGGAGAGACGGACGGACGCACGGACGGTCGGAGAGAAGGACGGACGGACGGAGAGACGGACGGACGGATGGAGAGACGGACGGACGGACGGAGAGACGGACGGACGGACGGAGAGACGGACGGACGGACGGAGAGACGGACGGACGGACGGAGAGACGGACGAACGGACGGAGAGACGGACGGACGGATGGGCGGACGGACGGAGAGACGGACGGACGGACGGAGAGACGGACGGACGGACGGACGGATAGACGGACGGACGGACGGAGAGACGGACGGACGGAGAGACGGGCGGACGGACGGAGAGACGGACGGACGGAGAGACGGACGGACGGACGGAAGGAGAGACGGACGGACGGAGAGACGGACGGACGGACGGAGAGACGGACGGACGGAGAGACGGACGGACGGACGGAGAGACGGACGGACGGACGGACGGAGAGACGGACGGACGGACGGAGAGACGGACGGGCGGACGGAGAGACGGAGAGACGGACGGAGAGACGGACGGAGAGACGGAGAGACGGACGGAGAGACGGACGGAGAGACGGAGAGACGGACGGAGAGACGAACGGACGGAAAGACGGACGGACGGACGGACGGAGAGACGGACGGACGGACGGGCGGAGAGACGGACGGACGGACGGAGAGACGGACGGACGGACGGAGAGACGGACGGACGGACGGAGAGACGGACGGACGGACGGAGAGACGGACGGAGAGACGGACGGAGAGACGAAGAGACGGACGGAGAGAAGGACGGAGAGACGGAGAGACGGACGGAGAGACGGAGAAACGGACGGAGAGACGGACGGAGAGACGGACGGACGGAGAGACGGACGGACGGACGGACGGAGAGACGGACGGACGGACGGATGGAGAGACGGACGGACGGACGGACGGAGAGACGGACGGACGGACGGAGAGACGGACGGACGGACGGAAAGACGGACGAACGGACGGAGAGACGGACGGACGGACGGAGAGACGGACGGACGGACGGAGAGACGGACGGACGGATGGACGGATGGACGGACGGACGGACGGAGAGACGGACGGACGGACGGAGAGACGGACGGACGGACGGACGGAGAGACGGACGGACGGACGGAGAGACGGACGGACGGACGGAGAGATGGACGGGCGGACGGAGAGACGGACGGACGGACGGAGAGACGGACGGACGGACGGAGAGACGGACGGACGGACGTAGAGACGGACGGACGGTCGGAGAGACGGACGGACGGACGGAGAGACGGACGGACGGACGGAGAGACGGACGGACGGACGGAGAGACGGACGGACGGACGGAGAGACGGACGGACGGAGAGACGGACGGAGAGACGGACGGACAGACAGATGGACGGACGGACGGACGGAGAGACGGACGGACTAACGGAGAGACGGACGGACGGAGAGACGGACGGACGGACGGAGAGACGGACGGACGGACGGAGAGACGGACGGACGGACGGACGGAGAGACGGACGGACGGAGATACGGACGGACGGACGGAGAGACGGACGGAGAGACGGACGGACGGACGGACGGAGATACGGACGGACGGACGGAGAGACGGACGGACGGACGGAGAGACGGACGGACGGACGGAGAGACGGACGGACGGACGGAGAGACGGACGGACGGACGGAGATACGGACGTACGGACGGAGAGACGGACGGACGGACGGACGGAGACGGACGGACGGACGGACGGAGAGACGGACGGACGGACGGAGAGACGGACGGACGGAGAGACGGACGGACTAACGGAGAGACGGACGGACGGAGAGACGGACGGACGGAGAGACGGACGGACGGACGGAGAGACGGACGGACGGACGGAGAGATGGACGGACGGACAGACGGAGAGACGGACGGACGGACGGACGGAGAGACGGACGGACGGACGGACGGACGGAGAGACGGACGGACGGACGGACGGAGAGACGGACGGACGGACGGAGAGACGGACGGACGGACAGAGAGACGGACGGACGGAGAGACGGACGGACGGACGGAGAGACGGACGGACGGACGGACGGAGAGACGGACGGACGGACGGGCGGACGGAGAGACGGACGGACGGACGGACGGAGAGACGGAGGGACGGACGGAGAGACGGACGGACGGACGGAGAGACGGACAGACGGACGGAGAGACCGACGGACGGATGGACGGATGGACGGACGGACGGACGGATGGAGAGACGGACGGACGGACGGAGAGACGGACGGACGGACGGAGAGACGGACGGACGGATGGAGAGACGGACGGACGGACGGACGGAGAGACGGACGGACGGAGAGATGGACGGACGGACGGAGAGACGGACGGAGAGACGGACGGACGGATGGACGAACGGACGGAGAGACGGACGGACGGACGGAGAGACGGACGGACGGACGGAGAGACGGACGGACGGACGGAGAGACGGACGGAGAGACGGACGGACGGACGGAGAGACGGACGGACGGACGGAGAGACGGACGGACGGATGGACGGACGGACGGAGAGACGGACTGACGGACGGAGAGACGGAGAGACGGACGGACGGACGGAGAGACGGACGGACGGACGGAGAGACGGACGGACGGACGGACGGAGGGAGAGACGGACGGTCGGACGGATGGACGGACGGACGGAGAGACGGACGGACGGACGGACGGAGAGACGGACGGACGGACGGAGAGACGGACGGACGGACGGAGAGACGGACGGACGGACGGAGAGACGGACGGACGGACGGACGGAGAGACGGACGGACGGAGAGATGGACGGACGGACGGAGAGACGGACGGAGAGACGGACGGACGGACGGAGAGACGGACGGACGGACGGAGAGACGGACGGACGGACGGACGGAGAGACGGACGGACGGTCGGAGAGACGGACGGACGGACGGAGAGACGGACGGACGGACGGAGAGACCGACGGACGGATGGACGGACGGACGGACGGGCGGACGGACGGACGGAGAGACGGACGGACGGAGAGACGGACGGACGGACGGAGAGACGGACGGGCGGACGGAGAGACGGACGGACGGACGGAGAGACGGACGGACGGACGGAGAGACGGACGGACGGATGGAGAGACGGACGGACTGACGGAGAGACGGACGGAGAGACGGACGGACGGACGGAGAGACGGACGGACGGACGGAGAGACGGACGGACGGAGGGAGAGACGGACGGACGGACGGAGAGACGGACGGACGGATGGACGAACGGACGGAGAGACGGACGGACGGACGGAGAGACGGACGGACGGACGGAGAGACGGACGGACGGACGGAGAGACGGACGGACGGACGGAGAGACGGACGGACGGAGGGAGAGACGGACGGACGGACGGAGAGACGGACGGACGGATGGACGGACGGACGGAGAGACGGACGGACGGACGGAGAGACGGAGAGACGGACGGACGGACGGAGAGACGGACGGACGGACGGAGAGACGGACGGACGGACGGAGAGACGGACGGACGGACGGAGACGGACGGACGGAGGGAGAGACGGACGGACGGACGGACGGACGGATGGACGGACGGACGGAGAGACGGACGGACGGACGGACGGAGAGACGGACGGACGGACGGAGAGACGGACGGACGGACGGAGAGACGGACGGAGAGACGGACGGAGAGACGGACGGACGGACGGACGGACGGTCGGAGAGAAGGACGGACGGACGGAGAGACGGACGGACGGATGGAGAGACGGACGGACGGACGGAGAGACGGACGGACGGACGGAGAGACGGACGGACGGACGGAGAGACGGACGGACGGACGGAGAGACGGACGAACGGACGGAGAGACGGACGGACGGATGGACGGACGGACGGAGAGACGGACGGACGGACGGACGGATAGACGGACGGACGGACGGAGAGACGGGCGGACGGACGGAGAGACGGACGGACGGAGAGACGGACGGACGGACGGAAGGAGAGACGGACGGACGGAGAGACGGACGGACGGAGAGACGGACGGACGGACGGAGAGACGGACGGACGGACGGACGGAGAGACGGACGGACGGACGGAGAGACGGACGGGCGGACGGAGAGACGGAGAGACGGACGGAGAGACGGACGGAGAGACGGACGGAGAGACGGACGGAGAGACGGAGAGACGGACGGAGAGACGGACGGACGGAAAGACGGACGGACGGACGGACGGAGAGACGGACGGACGGACGGAGAGACGGACGGACGGACGGAGAGACGGACGGAGAGACGTACGGAGAGACGGACGGAGAGACGGACGGAGAGACGGAGAGACGGACGGAGAGAAGGACGGAGAGACGGAGAGACGGACGGAGAGACGGAGAAACGGACGGAGAGACGGACGGAGAGACGGACGGACGGAGAGACGGACGGACGGACGGACGGAGAGACGGACGGACGGAGAGACGGACGGACGGATGGAGAGACGGACGGACGGACGGACGGAGAGACGGACGGACGGACGGAAAGACGGACGAACGGACGGAGAGACGGACGGACGGACGGAGAGACGGACGGACGGACGGAGAGACGGACGGACGGATGGACGGATGGACGGACGGACGGACGGACGGAGAGACGGACGGACGGACGGAGAGACGGACGGACGGAGAGACGGACGGACGCACGGAGAGACGGACGGACGGACGGAGAGATGGACGGGCGGACGGAGAGACGGACGGACGGACGGAGAGACGGACGGACGGACGGAGAGACGGACGGACGGACGGAGAGACGGACGGACGGACGGAGAGACGGACGGACGTACGGAGAGACGGACGGACGGAGAGACGGACGGAGAGACGGACGGACAGACAGAGAGACGGACGGACGGACGGAGAGACGGACGGACTAACGGAGAGACGGACGGACGGAGAGACGGACGGACGGACGGAGAGACGGACGGACGGACGGAGAGACGGACGGACGGACAGACGGAGAGACGGACGGACGGACGGAGAGACGGACGGACGGACGGAGAGACGGACGGACGGACGGAGAGACGGACGGACGGACGGAGAGACGGACGGACGGACGGAGAGACGGACGGACGGACGGAGATACGGACGGACGGACGGAGAGACGGACGGAGAGACGGACGGACGGACGGACGGAGATACGGACGGACGGACGGAGAGACGGACGGACGGACGGAGAGACGGACGGACGGACGGAGAGACGGACGGACGGACGGAGAGACGGACGGACGGACGGAGAGACGGACGGACGGACGGAGATACGGACGGACGGACGGAGAGACGGACGGAGAGACGGACGGAGATACGGACGGACGAACGGAGAGACGGACGGACGGACGAAGAGACGGACGGACGGACGGAGAGACGGACGGACGGACGGAGAGACGGACGGACGGACGGACGGAGAGACGGACGGACGGACGGAGAGACGGACGGACGGACGGACGGACGGAGAGACGGACGGACGGACGGAGAGACGGACGGACGTACGGAGAGACGGACGGACGGACGGAGAGACGGACGGACGGACGGAGAGACGGACGTACGGACGGACGGAGAGACGGACGGACGGACGGAGAGACGGACGGACGGACGGAGAGACGGACGGACGGACGGAGAGACGGACGGACGGACGGAGAGACGGACGGACTAACGGAGAGACGGACGGACGGAGAGACGGACGGACGGAGAGACGGACGGACGGACGGAGAGACGGACGGACGGACGGAGAGACGGACGGACGGACAGACGGAGAGACGGACGGACGGACGGACGGAGAGACGGACGGACGGAGAGACGGACGGACGGACGGACGGAGAGACGGACGGACGGACGGAGAGACGGACGGACGGACGGAGAGACGGACGGACGGAGAGACGGACGGACGGACGGAGAGACGGACGGAGAGACGGAGAGACGGACGGACGGACGGAGAGACGGACGGACGGACGGAGAGACGGACGGACGGACGGACGGACGGATGGACGGACGGACGGAGAGACGGACGGACGGACGGAGAGACGGAGAGACGGACGGACGGACGGAGAGACGGACGGACGGAGGGAGAGACGGACGGACGGACGGACGGACGGATGGACGGACGGACGGAGAGACGGACGGACGGACGGACGGAGAGACGGACGGACGGACGGAGAGACGGACGGACGGACGGAGAGACGGACGGAGAGACGGACGGACGGACGGAGAGACGGACGGACGGACGGACGGAGAGACGGACGGACGCACGGACGGTCGGAGAGAAGGACGGACGGACGGAGAGACGGACGGACGGATGGAGAGACGGACGGACGGACGGAGAGACGGACGGACGGACGGAGAGACGGACGGACGGACGGAGAGACGGACGGACGGACGGAGAGACGGACGAACGGACGGAGAGACGGACGGACGGATGGACGGACGGACGGAGAGACGGACGGACGGACGGAGAGACGGACGGACGGACGGACGGATAGACGGACGGACGGACGGAGAGACGGACGGACGGAGAGACGGGCGGACGGACGGAGAGACGGACGGACGGAGAGACGGACGGACGGACGGAAGGAGAGACGGACGGACGGAGAGACGGACGGACGGACGGAGAGACGGACGGACGGAGAGACGGACGGACGGACGGAGAGACGGACGGACGGACGGACGGAGAGACGGACGGACGGACGGAGAGACGGACGGGCGGACGGAGAGACGGAGAGACGGACGGAGAGACGGACGGAGAGACGGAGAGACGGACGGAGAGACGGACGGAGAGACGGAGAGACGGACGGAGAGACGAACGGACGGAAAGACGGACGGACGGACGGACGGAGAGACGGACGGACGGACGGGCGGAGAGACGGACGGACGGACGGAGAGACGGACGGACGGACGGAGAGACGGACGGACGGACGGAGAGACGGACGGACGGACGGAGAGACGGACGGAGAGACGGACGGAGAGACGGAGAGACGGACGGAGAGAAGGACGGAGAGACGGAGAGACGGACGGAGAGACGGAGAAACGGACGGAGAGACGGGCGGAGAGACGGACGGACGGAGAGACGGACGGACGGACGGACGGAGAGACGGACGGACGGACGGATGGAGAGACGGACGGACGGACGGACGGAGAGACGGACGGACGGACGGAGAGACGGACGGACGGACGGAAAGACGGACGAACGGACGGAGAGACGGACGGACGGACGGAGAGACGGACGGACGGACGGAGAGACGGACGGACGGATGGACGGATGGACGGACGGACGGACGGAGAGACGGACGGACGGACGGAGAGACGGACGGACGGACGGACGGAGAGACGGACGGACGGACGGAGAGACGGACGGACGGACGGAGAGATGGACGGGCGGACGGAGAGACGGACGGACGGACGGAGAGACGGACGGACGGACGGAGAGACGGACGGACGGACGTAGAGACGGACGGACGGTCGGAGAGACGGACGGACGGACGGAGAGACGGACGGACGGACGGAGAGACGGACGGACGGACGGAGAGACGGACGGACGGACGGAGAGACGGACGGACGGAGAGACGGACGGAGAGACGGACGGACAGACAGATGGACGGACGGACGGACGGAGAGACGGACGGACTAACGGAGAGACGGACGGACGGAGAGACGGACGGA
Organism: Ixodes scapularis; assembly: GCF_016920785.2. Classification (NCBI taxonomy): domain Eukaryota; kingdom Metazoa; phylum Arthropoda; class Arachnida; order Ixodida; family Ixodidae; genus Ixodes; species Ixodes scapularis. The sequence continues at coordinate 89,464 of NW_024609978.1, forward strand.
CGGACGGAGAGACGGACGGACGGACGGAGAGACGGACGGACGGACGGAGATACGGACGTACGGACGGAGAGACGGACGGACGGACGGACGGAGAGACGGACGGACGGACGGACGGAGAGACGGACGGACGGACGGAGAGACGGACGGACTAACGGAGAGACGGACGGACGGAGAGACGGACGGACGGAGAGACGGACGGACGGACGGAGAGACGGACGGACGGACGGAGAGATGGACGGACGGACAGACGGAGAGACGGACGGACGGACGGACGGAGAGACGGACGGACGGACGGACGGACGGAGAGACGGACGGACGGACGGACGGAGAGACGGACGGACGGACGGAGAGACGGACGGACGGACAGAGAGACGGACGGACGGAGAGACGGACGGACGGACGGAGAGACGGACGGACGGACGGACGGAGAGACGGACGGACGGACGGGCGGACGGAGAGACGGACGGACGGACGGACGGAGAGACGGAGGGACGGACGGAGAGACGGACGGACGGACGGAGAGACGGACAGACGGACGGAGAGACCGACGGACGGATGGACGGATGGACGGACGGACGGACGGATGGAGAGACGGACGGACGGACGGAGAGACGGACGGACGGACGGAGAGACGGACGGACGGATGGAGAGACGGACGGACGGACGGACGGAGAGACGGACGGACGGAGAGATGGACGGACGGACGGAGAGACGGACGGAGAGACGGACGGACGGATGGACGAACGGACGGAGAGACGGACGGACGGACGGAGAGACGGACGGACGGACGGAGAGACGGACGGACGGACGGAGAGACGGACGGAGAGACGGACGGACGGACGGAGAGACGGACGGACGGACGGAGAGACGGACGGACGGATGGACGGACGGACGGAGAGACGGACTGACGGACGGAGAGACGGAGAGACGGACGGACGGACGGAGAGACGGACGGACGGACGGAGAGACGGATGGACGGACGGACGGAGGGAGAGACGGACGGTCGGACGAATGGACGGACGGACGGAGAGACGGACGGACGGACGGACGGAGAGACGGACGGACGGACGGAGAGACGGACGGACGGACGGAGAGACGGACGGACGGACGGAGAGACGGACGGACGGACGGACGGAGAGACGGACGGACGGAGAGATGGACGGACGGACGGAGAGACGGACGGAGAGACGGACGGACGGACGGAGAGACGGACGGACGGACGGAGAGACGGACGGACGGACGGACGGAGAGACGGACGGACGGAGATACGGACGTAGAGACGGACGGACGGACGGAGAGACGGACGGACGGACGGAGAGACGGACGGACGGAGAGACGGACGGACGGACGGAGAGACGGACGGACGGATGGACGGACGGAGAGACGGACGGACGGACGGAGAGACGGACGGACGGACGAAGAGACGGACGGACGGACGGAGAGACGGACGGACGGAGAGACGGACGGACGGACGGAGAGACGGACGGACGGACGGAGAGACGGACGGACGGACGGAGAGACGGACGGACGGACGGGCGGACGGACGGACGGAGAGACGGACGGACGGACTGAGAGACGGACGGACGTACGGAGAGACGGACGGACGGAGAGACGGACGGACGGACGGAGAGACGGACGGACGGAGGGACGGAGAGACGGACGGAGAGACGGATGGACGGACGGAGAGACGGACGGAGAGACGGACGGACGGACGGAGAGACGGACGGACGGACGGACGGAGAGACGGACGGACGGACGGAGAGACGGACGGACGGACGGACGGAGAGACGGACGGACGGACGGAGAGACGGACGGACAGACAGAGAGACGGACGGACGGACGGAGAGACGGACGGACTAACGGAGAGACGGACGGACGGAGAGACGGACGGACGGACGGAGAGACGGACGGACGGACGGACGGACGGAGAGACGGACGGACGGACAGACGGAGAGACGGACGGACGGACGGAGAGACGGACGGACGGACGGAGAGACGGACGGACGGACGGAGAGACGGACGGACGGACGGAGAGACGGACGGACGGACGGAGAGACGGACGGACGGACGGAGAGACGGACGGACGGAGATACGGACGTAGAGACGGACGGACGGACAGAGAGACGGACGGACGGACGGAGAGACGGACGGACGGACGGAGAGACGGACGGACGGAGAGACGGACGGACGGACGGAGAGACGGACGGACGGACGGAGAGACGGACGGACGGATGGACGGACGGAGAGACGGACGGACGGTCGGAGAGACGGACGGACGGACGGAGAGACGGACGGACGGAGAGACGGACGGACGGACGGAGAGACGGACGGACGGACGGAGAGACGGACGGACGGACGGAGAGACGGACGGACGGACGGGCGGACGGACGGACGGAGAGACGGACGGACGGACTGAGAGACGGACGGACGTACGGAGAGACGGACGGACGGAGAGACGGACGGACGGACGGAGAGACGGACGGACGGACGGAGAGACGGACGGACGGACGGACGGAGAGACGGACGGCCGGACGGAGAGACGGACGGACGGACGGAGAGACGGACGGACGGAGGGACGGAGAGACGGACGGAGAGACGGACGGACGGAGGGACGGAGAGACGGACGGAGAGACGGACGGACGGACGGAGAGACGGACGGACGGAGAGACGGACGGACGGACGGAGAGACGGACGGCCGGACGGAGAGACGGACGGGCGGACGGACGGAGAGACGGACGGACGGACGGAGAGACGGACGGACGGACGGACGGAGAGACGGACGGATGGACGGAGAGACGGACGGACGGACGGAGAGACGGACGGACGGACGGAGAGACGGACGGACGGACGGAGATACGGACGGACGGACGGAGAGACGGACGGAGAGACGGACGGACGGACGGACGGAGATACGGACGGACGGACGGAGAGACGGACGGACGGACGGAGAGACGGACGGACGGACGGAGAGACGGACGGACGGACGGAGAGACGGACGGACGGACGGAGAGACGGACGGACGGATGGACGGATGGAC